>NW_024084788.1:0-1491 GCF_003009895.1 Hyaena hyaena | reverse complement strand
CCCAGAAAATGTCTACTGTATTTAAAAGATGCCTGGTGTGCCTGGCTGGCTCAGTCTGTAGAGCATGCGATTCGATCTCAGGGTCATGAGTTTGAACTCCACGTTGGTGGTAGAGATTACTTAAAAATCAAATCCTTTAATAAATAAAAGATGCACGATGACTTTCCATTTGTTTGTAACTTCTTTAATTTCTTTCATCAATGTTTTATAGTTGTCAATAGTTAAAACTACCCAAAGCAATCTACAGTTTTGGTGCAATCCCTCTCAAAATTCCAATGGCATTTTTTTACAAAGATAGAAAAGATCATTCTAAAATTCATATGAAAACACAAAAAAGTCCCCAAATCAACAAAACAAATCATTCTAAAATTCATATGAAAACACAAAAGTCCCCAAATCACCAAAATAATCTGGGGGAAAATAAAATGAATAAAGCTAGAGGCATCATACTTCCTGATTGCAGTGTGATAAAAATATATTACAAAACTATAGTAATTAAATAAAAACATATTACAAAAATATAGTAATTAAATATTAAAACTATACTAATTAAAAATTAAATATAAAAATTAAAACAGTATGATACTGGTATACAGACAGGCATATAAACCAGTGGAGCAGAATAGAGTCCAAAAATAAAGCCATGCACAAAGGAAACAATCAATAAAACTAATAAGCAACTGATGGAATGGGAAAAGATAGTTGCAAATGACATATTAGATAAAGGGCTAGTATCCAAAATATATAAGGAACTTATCAAACTCCACACCTGAAAAACAAATAATCCAGTGAAGAAATGGGCAGAAGACACGAACAGACACTTCTCTAAAGAGGACATCCAGAAGACCAACAGACACACATGAAACGATGCTTAGCGTCCCTCATCATCAGGGAAATACAAATCAAAACCACACTGAGATACCACCTCATGCCAGTCAGAGTGGCTAAAATGAACAAATCAGGAGACTCTAGATGCTGGTGAGGATATGGAGAAACGGGTACCCTCCTACACTGCTGGTGCAACCCCTCTGGAAAACAGTATGGAGGATCCTCAAAAAATTAACAACAGAACTCCCCTTTGACCCAGCAATAGCACTGCTAGGAATTTACCCAAGGGATACAGGAGTGCTGAAGCATAGGGGCACATGTACCCCGATGTTCACAGCAGCGCTCTCAACAATAGCCAAAACGTGGAAAGAATCTAAGTGTCCATCAACTGTTGAATGGATCAAGAAGATGTGGTTTATCTATACAATGGAATACTACATGGCAATGAGAAAGAATGGAATCTGGCCATTTGTAGCAACATGGATGGAACTAGAGGGTGTTATGCTGAGAGAAATAAGTCAGGTAGAGAAGGACAAATACCATATGTTTGCACAGATAGGTGGATTAGGAGGAAGTTAATGGAGGACGAAGCAGGAGAAGAAGGGGAAAAATAGTTGGGGAGAGGGAGGGAGGCAAACCATGAGAGACTCTTGAATGCTGAGA
>NW_024084787.1:0-1492 GCF_003009895.1 Hyaena hyaena | reverse complement strand
ATAATATGGAACTATTAAAAATTAAGTGTTTGTGTTGAGAAAAAATAGAACAATATGTTATTTCACATTTTGGAACATAAGAATGAGATCCTGTGTACAACATAAATTTTTTAAAACATTACATCAATAAGTAATTGATTATTTAAGAATGCTAATAGTAACATCCACATGTTTCTTTGCTTTAAACTATGTACTATATAATTTTATATAACTAATAATGAAATATAGCATTAGAATTAAGTGTGTTGAACTAAAAACAGGACTATGTAATATTTCACATTTTAGAACATAAGCATGAGATCCTGTGTACAACATAAATTTTCTAGAATATTACATCAATTCGAAAACAATAAATTTGAGAGCTTTAAGATGGCTGAGAAGTAGGGATGCTGGGATTTTCCTCAACCCTCAAACATAGCTGTATTGAGATCATATCACATGGAACATCCAAGAAATCAATCTGTGGAGTGGCAAAAGGATATCCACAGTTGGAGGGAAACAGTTTGGCACGAACAAGGTGTGTATATGTGAATTGGAGGAGATAAAACAGCACAACCACAGAGAGGAAAGGTCCCTTTCTGTGTAGAGACAAAATGGAGAGAAAAAGAGAGTGCTGGAAAAAGTCAGCATTGAGTTAGCACATGTGGAAAACTTCTCTGGACTACAGACTAGGAAATAAGAAATATGGAGAGCGCCGGTTTCTATTTTGCAAACAGCCTTGGAAGCTGAAACCCAGAGGTGTCAAAAGTGAGTGACTTTCTCCAGACTGAAGCTGGGAGCAGTGGTGTGCACTCTAGGGGAACAGGGAGCTGGCACCGGAGCACTAGATCAGATCTCAGGGGCCCAACGGAAGAAGATAGAACCCCTCCTTGAGTACTGCAAGAAGAGGGTTTATTGCCTCCCCAAGGACAAAAGACCCTGCAGGTGCCAGACAAAGGCCTTTGATCAGCAGGGCAGAGTGGCTCTACAGCAGAACAGCTTCCATGCAGTGTGGGTTCTTTTAAGAGTTCTGGGTTTGAATCCCAGCCAAGCACCTAGAAGCCATGGGAGGACTGTGGAGCAGGGCAAACTGACCTCCCTCACTACTCTGTGAGGGCTTCCTGAACAGCACGGTTTGAGACACCCAGTCTAGAGAGGTGAGATTGGGTTGTTGTCACTTTTCTCCCCATCACCAACACTATGGGACTTTGGAAAGCAGTACACACACCTCCCTCCCACCTCCATCCCATTTAGGAGGGACCACCTACACCAAACACTGCCCCTCTGTGCCTGGCAATTGTTTATCTTCTGGAGCAAGATTGACACTAAGCCATCCAGAAGGCCTCTTCCAGAAGAGCATGCCCCCTCCTCCAGGCACCACTGATAACAGTTTCTTTATTCTTGCCATTTCTTTTTCTTTTCTTTTCCTTTTTTTCCCTTCCTTTTCTTTTGTTTCTGATTCTTTTCAATTCAGGTTCAATTCATATATATATGAACAAATATATACATATAT
>NW_024084786.1:0-1492 GCF_003009895.1 Hyaena hyaena | reverse complement strand
GTCTGTGACTCCCTCTCTCTCTGACCCTCCCCTGCTCACGCTGTCTCTCTCTCTCTCTCCTAGAAATAAATAAAAAAACATTAAAAAAAAAAAGAGCATATGTATATACTACACAACTAACTTCAGCTTATCACACATGTAACTAAATTCATCAGGTGTGAACAGTAGAGCAAATTTGATGATGCTTATGCATTCCTAACAGTCAATTCAGTGAAGAAAATCAATCATATCAATTGTTTGTCATCTCAGACCCCACTGTTTTTCCATTTAGAAAGCATACGGAGATAATTTGTCACCCTAACTTATTAGAAATATTGCCAAAAAAATGAGTATTCTAGCTGTTGGCATATAAGAGATGCTTTTGGTTACTTGCTTTGGTGTTTAATTTCATAAACATTAATTACTTAAATTATATATCAACTATTACCATTTTATCTCTATATCAATATAATACATATTCATTAACACAGTTTTATCTGTTATTTCTCCTTTCCTTGCTTCATATACTATAAATACCACAGATCATCCCAGAGATGAAGGCAGGTATGTGTAGTATGAAAGTTAAGGATTTTAAAAGAAATTCATTATAGGGGCGCCTGGGTGGCTTAGTCGGTTGAGCGTCCGACTTTCACTTAGGTCATGATCTCGCGGTTCGTGGGTTCGAGCCCCACGTCGGGCTCTGTGCTGACTGCCAGCTCAGACCCTGGAGCCTGTTTCAGTCTGTGACACCCTCTCTCTCTGGCCCTCCCCTGCTCACGCTGTCTCTCTCTCTCTCTCTCTCTCTCTCTCTCTCTCTCCTAGAAATAAATAAAACATTAAAAAAAAAAAAGAAAGAAAAATAAAAAACCTTCATTGTTACTTTGTTTTAATTATAAAATGTTTTAAACAGAGAAACTTACAATTCCCACTCACATCTATGTACCTTTACTCAGCTCTATCTTTGCATAACATTTTATCATATTTGCTTCAGATTTAAAGAAAATAGTCCAGAAATACATGAAATCCTCTGCTTATCAGAAATACATGAAATCCTTTGCTTATCTGTCTGCAATAATATTCTCCTTCCTCACTCCACCTTCATATATATATATGTTGGTGTGCAAGATTTTCTTATATACAGAAAAATTATTAGTTTACATTTTTTGCAACCAAGGAACAATTATCAAAAGAAACTGAAATCAGATGCTTAACTAACTGAGCCACCCAGGGGTCCCTAGCCAAACAGAGACCCAGCAAAAAAGAGAACTACAGGCCAATATTCTTGATGAATACAGATGTAAAAATCCTCAACAAGATACTTACAAATCAAATCCAACAGCACATAAAGAGAATTATCCACCAAGATCAAGTGGAATTCATTCCTGGGCTACAGGGCTGGTTCAATATTCACAAATCAATCAATGTGATACATCACATTAACAAAAGAAAAGATAAAAACCATGTGATCCTGTCAATAGATGCAGAAAAAGCATTTGACAAAATACAGCATCCC
>NW_024084785.1:0-1492 GCF_003009895.1 Hyaena hyaena | reverse complement strand
AGGGATGCTGTATTTTGTCAAATGCTTTTTCTGCATCTATTGACAGGATCACATGGTTTTTATCTTTTCTTTTGTTAATGTGATGTATCACATTGATTGATTTGTGAATATTGAACCAGCCCTGTAGCCCAGGAATGAATTCCACTTGATCTTGGTGGATAATTCTCTTTATGTGCTGTTGGATTTGATTTGTAAGTATCTTGTTGAGGATTTTTACATCTGTATTCATCAAGAATATTGGCCTGTAGTTCTCTTTTTTGCTGGGTCTCTGTTTGGCTAGGGACCCCTGGGTGGCTCAGTTAGTTAAGCATCTGATTTCAGTTTCTTTTGATAATTGTTCCTTGGTTGCAAAAAATGTAAACTAATAATTTTTCTGTATATAAGAAAATCTTGCACACCAACATATATATATATGAAGGTGGAGTGAGGAAGGAGAATATTATTGCAGACAGATAAGCAAAGGATTTCATGTATTTCTGATAAGCAGAGGATTTCATGTATTTCTGGACTATTTTCTTTAAATCTGAAGCAAATATGATAAAATGTTATGCAAAGATAGAGCTGAGTAAAGGTACATAGATGTGAGTGGGAATTGTAAGTTTCTCTGTTTAAAACATTTTATAATTAAAACAAAGTAACAATGAAGGTTTTTTATTTTTCTTTCTTTTTTTTTTTTAATGTTTTATTTATTTCTAGGAGAGAGAGAGAGAGAGAGAGAGAGAGAGAGAGAGACAGCGTGAGCAGGGGAGGGCCAGAGAGAGAGGGTGTCACAGACTGAAACAGGCTCCAGGGTCTGAGCTGGCAGTCAGCACAGAGCCCGACGTGGGGCTCGAACCCACGAACCGCGAGATCATGACCTAAGTGAAAGTCGGACGCTCAACCGACTAAACCACCCAGGCGCCCCTATAATGAATTTCTTTTAAAATCCTTAACTTTCATACTACACATACCTGCCTTCATCTCTGGGATGATCTGTGGTATTTATAGTATATGAAGCAAGGAAAGGAGAAATAACAGATAAAACTGTGTTAATGAATATGTATTATATTGATATAGAGATAAAATGGTAATAGTTGATATATAATTTAAGTAATTAATGTTTATGAAATTAAACACCAAAGCAAGTAACCAAAAGCATCTCTTATATGCCAACAGCTAGAATACTCATTTTTTTGGCAATATTTCTAATAAGTTAGGGTGACAAATTATCTCCGTATGCTTTCTAAATGGAAAAACAGTGGGGTCTGAGATGACAAACAATTGATATGATTGATTTTCTTCACTGAATTGACTGTTAGGAATGCATAAGCATCATCAAATTTGCTCTACTGTTCACACCTGATGAATTTAGTTACATGTGTGATAAGCTGAAGTTAGTTGTGTAGTATATACATATGCTCTTTTTTTTTTTAATGTTTTTTTATTTATTTCTAGGAGAGAGAGAGAGAGACAGCGTGAGCAGGGGAGGGTCAGAGAGAGAGGGAGTCACAGA
>NW_024084784.1:0-1492 GCF_003009895.1 Hyaena hyaena | reverse complement strand
GGGGATGAGCACTGAGTGTTATGTGGAAACTAATTTGACAATAAACTATTTGTAAAAAAAAAAAAAAAAAAAAAGAATCACATTGGGAAAAAAAAAGATAGGAGAGATATCAAGCAAACACTATAGAGTGGCTATATTAATATCAGACAAAGTAGACTTCAAGACAAGAAATATTACAGTGGATAAAGATGTATATTTTATAATGATAAAGAGATCAAGTAATCAAGACTGCATAATAATTATAAATGTCTGTACCTCATAACTACAAAATACATGAAATAAAAACTAATAGAACTCAAAATAGAAATAGACAAATCTCTAATTATAGCTGGAAATTTCAACAGTCCTCTCCCAGTAATGATAAAACAAGTAGACAAAAAAATCAGTATGGTATATAAAATATTAAAAAAATGTTATCAACCAACTCAACTTAATTAATGTTTATATTATCTCTGTCCAATAACAGGTTCAGACACATGCTTTTAGTGCACAAGGAACATTCACTAAACTAGATCATATTCTGAACTACAAAAATAAAACATGAGGGTGTAATGCTGAGCGAAATAAGTCAGGCAGAGAATGACAAATACCATATGTTTGCACGTATAGGAGGATTAGGAGGAACTTACGGAGGACCATGGGGAAGAAGAAGGGGGAAAATGGGGGGGAGAGGGAGGGAGGCAAACCATGAGAGACTCTTGAATGCTGAGAACAAACTGAGGACTGATGGGTGTGGGGCGGGGGGAGATGGGCATGGAGGAGGGCACTTGTGGGGATGAGCATTGGGTGTTATATGGAAACCAACTTGACAATAAACTATTTGTTAAATAAATAAATAAATGAATAAATAAATAAATAAATAAATGATAAAAATAAAAATTCACTTGCAGTTAACTGCACAGAACACCAAGAGGTTCTATCTGTAGGAAAAGTTGCCACAGTTTGTCCCAGAAAACTCTCAGGCCCTCTCACTGCCTTAAAGATGCCTTTTCAACTTCTAATAATTTGCAGATTGTCTTGAATTTTTTATGTAAAAGCCATGCCACTTAACAATAAAGTTTGTTTTGTTTAAAAAAAAATTAAAAAAATAAAACTTGATAAATTTAAAATAATTGACATTATGTAATATATATTACATACATTTATTCCACAAAGGAGTAAAACTAAAAATTGATAACAGAATAGTATTTGGAAAATCATCAATACTTAGAGATTAGTCACATGCTTCTAAACAATGGATGAGTTTTTTAAAAAGCACAAGAAAAAATATTTTTAAATAGGTAAAAATTAAGGCATATCAAAATTGGGGAATGAATGAAAACAGTTCTTGGAGAAAAATTCATAATATTAAATGTTTATATCAGAAAATTCTCAAATCAATTATTTAAACTTTCACTTTATTTTTTTTAATATTTTTATTTATTTCTAGGAGAGAGAGAGAGACAGCGTGAGCAGGGGAGAGTCAGAGAGAGAGGGAGACACAGACTCTGAA
>NW_024084783.1:0-1493 GCF_003009895.1 Hyaena hyaena | reverse complement strand
GTTCCAAATTGGCCTCGCTTATATGGCTGGTAGTTGGTGCTGGTCTCTGGGTGGGAGCTCACCTGGGCCCTTCAGTTTTCCTCATGGGCCTGTCCGCACCAAAATTTTGGATAGTTACTATTGCATTGCAAACGAGGCTTTCTGTTCAGACAGTGGACTACCCAGTTCAGGAATCCAGGAGAGATATGCAAAGTTGAGTCCACACTCCCTCAAACCCCTCCAGCATTTTGTAGGATAATTCGGTGCGATCTGGCTTGGTAGTGGATATAGGTGTTTATTCTTTATCCCAAACATTATTTTCTCCCTCTCTTCCACCCTGCCCTTTTTTCATTCCTTCTCTATAGT
Organism: Hyaena hyaena; assembly: GCF_003009895.1. Taxonomy (NCBI): domain Eukaryota; kingdom Metazoa; phylum Chordata; class Mammalia; order Carnivora; family Hyaenidae; genus Hyaena; species Hyaena hyaena. Next base: position 1,148 of record NW_024084783.1, on the reverse strand, counting down.
AACAATGATTCCTGTTTACTAAAAATTCTAACCATTTGGAACTAACCTTAGGATGAAGATAAAAGTAAAAATCAATATCTAGAACTGACCACTGGTGTCTATTGGTTTTCTCTCCATGAAGAAAAGAAGAATTTTTAACATTCATTGAGTACCTGGACCCCTGTGTAGGGATTTATGTGCATTTTTACATTAATCTGAGTGTAGGCATCGTGATGATCCTCACCGTGCAAACGGGGAAGCTGAGGCTTGGAGTGCTGGAATGACATGGTCACAGTCGTATGGTTGAAATGGACTCCATACCCAGGTGTTTCCAACTCTCGAAGCAGTTTCTGAATCATGTTACCTATTTGCCACACTCAAGATGTGAGGTGTTGGGGAAATATATTTTCCCTCTTTAAGCCTCAATGTTTCTATCTGTAGAATGAGCATATAAAGTACCTACCTCAAAGGATACTTGGGAAAATTAAGGGCAATAAATTATGTAGTGTGCTAGGCACATGTATTCTCTCAAGAGCTGCTATTCACACAAGTAATACACACTGACATAATCTCCTGAATGAGTGACATTCGTTGTCTGTATTTCTCTTATTGATATCCCAATTCTCTCCTTCACAGTCAAAATCAGATTGTGTCTCTGCATAAGACCAGGGATCATTGAACTTTTTTATGCAAAGTGCTAACCATTTTTTTGGAGGTTGCAAGCTGTGTCTTCTCTGTCATGAATGATTAATACTCCAGTCATGGTGCAATAGCAGCCATAGATGATACCCAAATGGGTGGATGTGGGTTTGTTCTAATAAAACTTCATTTATATGAACAACTGGTGGGCTGGATTTGACGTAGGAGCTGTAGTTCGCTGGGCTCTGAATAAGATTATTCGTTTCTATTGTTGTAATATCCAGGGAGCCCTCAATTCCTTCGTTATCTTTGAGTTACAGTTCATGGGTCATTTGGTAAGCTACAGTAGTCCTGATAGACCCTGGTTTTTCAATTTGGCTTGAAATCGGTAATCTCCGTCTAGAAAATAATGGATACTACAGCAAGGATTTCATCCCCTTTATGCCTTTGATCCCAGTTTGGTGCCTAATACATTGTGAGTATTCAGTGGATATGTGTTGAATACAGGAGCACGTTACCTTATTCTTTAT
>NW_024084782.1:0-1493 GCF_003009895.1 Hyaena hyaena | reverse complement strand
ACCATGATATCATGACCTGAGCCGAAGTCGGACGCTTAACCGACTGAGCCACCCAGGTGCTCAAAACCACATCTTCCTTATCAGTTTCTCAGTTGATGGGTATTTCGGCTCTTTCCATAATTTGGCTATTGTTGACAGTGCTTCTATAAACATAGGGTACATGTGCCCCTATGATACAGTACTCTTGATCCTTTGGATAAATTCCTGGTAGTGCTATTGCTGAGTTGTAGGGTAGTTCTGTTTTTAATTTTTTGAGGAATCTCCACATTATTTTCCAGAGTAGCTGCACCAGTTTGCATTCCCACCAAAGGTGCAGTAAGGTTCCCGTTTCTCCACATCCTCACCATGATCTGTGATTTCCTGAGTTGTTTACTTTAGCCACTCTGACCATCGTAGGGGATATCTCATTGTGGTGATGATTGGTATTTCCCTGATGGGGGATATCTCATTGTGGTGATGATTGGTATTTCCCTGATGATGAGTAACATTGAGCACCTTTTCATGGACATCTGGATTTCTTCTTTGAAAAAAGTGCCTATTCATATTCTCTGCCAATGTCTTCACTGGTTATTTGTTTTTCAGGTGCTGAGTTTGGTAAGTTCTTTATAGATTTTGGATATTAACCCTTATCTGATATGTCATTTGCAGATCTATTATCCCATTCGGTCTTTTGCCTTTTAGTTTTGTTGATTTTTATCTTTATGAGGTCCCAATAATTCATTTTTGCTTTTAATTCCCTTGCCTTTGGAGATGTGTCAAGCAAGAGATTGCTGTAGCTGAGGTCAAAGAAAGTTGATGCACTCTTTCTCCTGTACAGTTTTGATGGTTTCCTGTCTCACTTTTAGGTCTTTCATCCATTTTGAGTTTATTTTTGTATATAGTGTAAGAAAGTGGCATGGTTCCATTCTTCTGCATGTTGCTGTCCAATTCTCCTACTACCATTTGCCAAAGAGACAGTCTTTTGTCTAGCAATGGTCTTTTCTGATTTATCAAATATTAGTTGGTCATACATCTGTGGGTCCATTTCTGGATTCTCTATTCTACTCCATTGTTTTATGTGTCTGTTTTTGTGCCAATACCGTACTGTCTTGATGATTACAGCTTTGTAGTAGAGACTAAAATCAAGGATTGTTATGCCTCCCAATTTGGTTTTCTTCTTCAATATTACTTTGGCTATCTGGAGTCTTTTGTAGTTCATACACATTTTAGGATTGTTTGCTCTAGCTTTGATAAGAATGCCAGTGCAGTTTTGATTGGGATTCCATTAAATGTCCAAATTGCTTTGAGTATTATTGACATTTTAACAGTATTTATTCCTCCAATCCATGAGCATGGAATATTTTTAAATTTTGTTGTATTCTTCAATTTCCTTCATAAGTTTTCTATAGTTTTCAGCATATAGATCTTTTACATCTTTGGTCATGTTTATTCCTGGTATTTTATGGTTCATGATGCAATTGTAAATGGGATCCTTCTCTTGATTTCTCTTTCTG
>NW_024084781.1:0-1494 GCF_003009895.1 Hyaena hyaena | reverse complement strand
GCCCCGCGTCGGGGTCTGTGCTGACTGCCAGCTCAGAGCCTGGAGCCTATTTCAGAGTCTGTATCTCCCTCTCTTTCTGACCCTCCCCTGCTCACTCTGTCTCTCTCTCTGTCTCTTAGAAATAAATAAAAATATTAAAAAAAAAAAAGAGGACATATATAAAATTAAAAACAACTTAAAAAAAAGTACTTGTAATGTTTTAATTTGCATGTTATCTACGATTAGACAGACTATACATTTATGATTCCAAATGTGTAACTAAGGAATTCATTTTGGATATGTGGCTTTTATTATTTTTTTAACTTTGAGAGAGAGGGAGAGACAGAATGCAAGCAGGGGATAGGAGCAGAGAGAAAGAGAATCTTTTTTTTTTTTTCACACTTACTTATTTTTGAGAGACAGAGAGAGACAGAATATGAGCAGGGGAGGGGCAGAGAGAGGAGACACAGAATCTGAAGCAAGCTCCAAGCTCTGAGCTCTAATCAGTCGCGGGTCTTGAACTCATAAACCATGACATCATGACCTGAGCCAAAGTCTGATACTTAACTGACTGAGCCACCCAAGCGGCCCAAGAGAATCTTTTTTAAATTTTTTTAAAAAATTTATTGTTGAGACAGAGAGAAACAGAGCATGAGCGGGTGAGGGGCAAAGAGAGAGAGAGAGACACACAGAATCCAAAGCAGGCTCCAGGCTCTGAGCTGTCAGCACAGACTCAAACCCACGAGCTGTGGGATCATGACCTGAGCTGAAGTTAGACACTTAACCTACTGAGCCACCCAGGAGCCTCGAGAAAGAGAATCTTAAGCAGGCTCCATGCTCAGCACAGAGCTCAACATGGGGCTGATCCTACAGCCCTGACATCATGGCCTGAGCTGAAATCAAGAGTTGGATTATCAAATGAGACACCCAGGTCCCCCAGATATGTGACTTTTTAATTGAAAGAGATGGCTAACTTAATTTTACTAAGTTTATAAATAATATTAGAATATTTACAAAGCTTTAAGAATAAAAATATTTATGTTTAAGTTACTAGATATACTAGAAGGATTTAAGCAATTGGGAGGTTTTTGTTTGTTCGGGCAACTACAACGCTAAAGAAAGAAAATCAAAGGCACCTGGCTGGCTCAATTAATACAGCATGCAACTCTTTTTTTTTCGTTTAGTTTAGTTTTTATTTTTTATTATTATTTTGTTTTTTATTTGAAAGACAGAGAGAGCATCAGCTGGGGAGAGGCACAGAGGGAGGGAGGGAGAGAATCCCAAGCAGGCTCTGCACTGAATGTGGAGCCCAAGGGAGGACTTGATCCTACAACCCTGGCATCATGACCTGAGATGAAATCAAGAGTTAATTGCTCAACCAACTCAGCCACCCAGGTGCCCCAGGATGCAACTCTTGATTCTGGAGTCATGAGTTTGAGTCCCACATTGGATGTAGAGATTACTTTAAAGACGAAAGGAAAGAAAGGAAAGAAAGGAAAGAAAGGAAAGAAAGGA
>NW_024084780.1:0-1495 GCF_003009895.1 Hyaena hyaena | reverse complement strand
TGTTTCAGTCTGTGACTCCCTCTCTCTGACCCTCCCCTGCTCACGCTGTCTCTCTCTCTCTCCTAGAAATAAATAAAACATTAAAAAAAAAAAACATGAATCATTAAAAAAAAAAAAAAAAGACCAGGCTCTGGAGAGATTCAGTGTCCCTCCCCTGCATCTGTCCATTGCTTCCTCAAAATATTGGCAGGAATCAAAGGATAGCTGAATGGAGGCCAGGCTCTCAGGAGCCCAGATCATGGGAAACGAGGCCCTCAGGCCTTGAGCTGCTGCTCTCTTTGTGGGATCAATCCGGTTTCCCCTATACTAAACAGTCCTCAATGTCACCTAGATCAGAACTTTCTTCTGCTTAAAATATCGCCACCAAGTTCTAATGCCAGATCTGCCAATGACTTGTGGACCACTATTTCTCCTCTGAACTTTTGTTCACTTATCTCACACAGAGAGAAAGCTCTTTTCTGTCCTATGTCCTATGGTCTTAAAGAAAAGTCAGATGCTGGAATAATAAGGCTTATCTACTGAGCACTTGCTGTTTGCTGTGCATTCTCTCTTTTTTTTTTAAATTTTTAAAATGTTTTATTTATTTCTGAGAGACAGAGAGAGAGGCAGTGTGAGCAGAGGAGGGTCAGAAAGAGAGGGAGACACAGAATCTGAAACAGGCTCCAGGCTCTGAGCTAGCAGTCAGCACAGAGCCCGACGTGGGGCTCGAACCCACACGCTGTGAGATCATGACCTGAGCTGAAGTAGAAACCTTAACCGACTGAGCCACCCAGGTGCCCCTGCTGTGCATTCTCTTAATCCTCTCAGCATCTAGAGGGAGGTCCTGTTATTGACCTATTTTTACCAACGTAGAAACGTGCCCCAAGTGGCAGAATTGGGTTTTGAACCTAGAGTTACCTTTCTGAACTTGGAGCCAATGCTTTTAAACCATTGCATCAATTGCGTACTGCTAATACTAGTTCAGGCTGCTGACGACTCTCAGGTGTCACTCACACACATGCATGCACGTATGTACTCTCCTGTGGAGAAGCACATGTTCATCCGGCCTATCTTTGAAGGCCTCTCTGAAGGCCAAATACCATTTCTTTTTTTTAATTATTAAATTATTAAAATTAAAATTTTTAAACTTATTTTTTTAATTTAAATCCAAGTTAGTTAACACATAGTGTAATAATGATTTCAGGAACAGAATAGAATGCTTTCAGGAATAGGTGGTGATTCATCAATTACATATAACAACCAGTACTCATTCCCACAAGTGCCCTCTTTAATGCCCATCACCCATTTAGCCCATCTCCCCACCCAACACCCCACCAGCAAGGCTCAGTTTGTTCTCTGTATTTAAGAGTCTATAATGGTTTGCCTCCCTCTCTGTTTTTATTTTATTTTTGCTTCCTTTTCCCTATGTTCATCTATTTTGTTTCTTAATTTCCAAACATGAGGGAAATCATATGATATTTGTCTTTCTCTGAGTTATTTCACTTAGCATGATACC
>NW_024084779.1:0-1496 GCF_003009895.1 Hyaena hyaena | reverse complement strand
TGTGCTGACAGCTAGTTCAGAGCCTGGAGCCTGCTTCGGATTCTGTGTCTCCCTCTCTCTCTGACCCTCCCCTGCTCATGCTATCTCTCTCTCTCAAAAATAAATAAAATATTAAAAAAAAAAAAAAAAAGGAAAAGCAATCATGTTACTTCCTTTGAATGACTTCACATGTCTTAGGATAAAGTCCAAAATCCTTAATTTGCCCTATGAACCCTCAATTTAATCTCCCTTTTGTTCTTTACTGTTTCTCACTTAAGAGCCTCTCTCTGCCTGGAACATGCCCACCCCCACTTCCTCTCCTACCCCAACCCTAGTCAGCTCAAATATTGTTTGTCTTGCTTAGAAAGTTTTTGTTAATCCTCACCACTCTATTTTTGAGAGAGAGAGAGAGAACATGAGCAGGGAGTGGGCAGAGAGAGAGGAGAACAGAGGATCTGAAGCAGGCTTCGCACTGGTAACAGAGAGCTTGATGTGGGGCTTGAACTTCTAAACTGCAAGATTATGACCTGAGCCAAAGTCAGATGCTTAACCAACTGAGGCACCCCCATCCATCAAGTTTTATAGCATCTTCAAGCCAATGACCACAACTAACAACTGTATTATTAACAATCACCTCCATTGAATATAAGCTTCATAAGGCTGGGGTCAGTGTTTGCCATATTTACTTTTACATTTGAAATAGCAAGGGTAGTATATTGTCTGCAGAAAGTACTCAATAAATATTACAAATATTTACTGAACACTGTTGTAGACCAGGTACAATGACCCTAGTTGGGGTCTTAGAAGACAGTCCACACTGGATAAATTCCAGGTTTCCAGATTTTAAACTAGAAATGTCCAAATAACACTTCAGGGCTCATGAATACAAACGTATATGAGACTTTTCACTTCTTATAAGCTTCCACATTATGCACTGTGAGCCCACCAGAATTCACCAGTATCTAGAATAAATTTCTTAGTTTTTAAAAATGGCCTCTTTCTATTTAACAGTTAGTTAGCAAGTAAAATGTCAATATAATAAAAATTTTGGCTAAGGTAGATAAACAGTGGGGCATTTTTGAGTAAAAAATAATTTTCATCTTAAAATACTGCCTTATAATTTCTAGTTAGCTTCCAAATTACATTTATGAAGAAAAAAAAGGATATGACAATGTAGGACCAGACGGAGTCAAAGTAACCTATATAATTTCAGGATAAAAAAAAATCTCAAAAAACCCCTAAAAGTCATGTTGTTCTGGCTATCCTATTTTGAAAATTTCTGCCACTCTTGTGATTGAAGTATTACATTTTGGTTAACAGTTGAATACATAGATAATAGAAAGAAGATAAAAATGTTAAATTTTGCTATCTAAAATAATTTTTTTTTTTTTTTTAATTTCTAGGAGAGAGAGAGAGACAGCGTGAGCAGGGGAGGGTCAGAGAGAGAGGGAGTCACAGACTCTGAAACAGGCTCCAGGCTCTGAGCTGGCAGTCAGCACAGAGCCCGATGTGGGGCT
>NW_024084778.1:0-1496 GCF_003009895.1 Hyaena hyaena | reverse complement strand
TAGCATGGTATATATTTCTCCATCTCTTTTCTTTCAATCTAAATGTTTCATTAGGTCTAAAATGAGTCTCTTGTAGATCAAATAGATGGATTTTGGTTTTTTTAATCCATTCTGCTACCCCCTGGCCTTTAATTGGAGCATTGACTGTATTTACATTCAGTGTTATTATTGAAAAATATAGGTTTAGAGTCATTGTGTTCTCTGTAGAATTCATATTTGTGGTTGTGTCTTTGGTACCTTGTGTTCCTTGCAACATTTCCCTAATAGAGTCCCCCACAGGATTTCTTGTAGGGCTGGTTTAGTGGTGACGAAATCTTTCAATTTTTGTTTATTTGGGAAGACTTTTATCTCTCCTTCTATTCTCAATGACAGGTTTTTTGGATAAAGGATTCTTGGCTGCATATTTTTTTTTGCTCATCACATTGAAAATTTCCTGTCATTCCTTCCTGGCCTGCCAAGTTTCAGTAGATAGGTCTATAACTACTCTGATAGGTCTCCTTTTGTATGTTAGGGCCCTTTTGTCCCTAGCTGCTCTCAGAATTCTCTCTTTATCCTTATATTCTGCCAGTTTCACTATGATATTTTGTGCAGAAGTTCGATTCAACTTACGTCTGAGGGGAGTTCTCTGTGCATCTTGGATTTCAATGTTTGTTTCCTTCTCCAGATTGGGGAAGTTCTCTGTTATAATTTGTTCCAGGACTCCTTCAGCACCTTTCCCTCTCTCTTCCTCTTCTGGAATTCCTATGATACTGATATTGTTCTGTTTGATTGTATCACTCAGCTCTCGAACTCTCCTTTAATGCTCTTGGAGCAGTTTATATCTCTTTTTCTCAGCTTCCTCTTTTTCTATAATTGTGTCTCCTAGTTTACCTATTCTCCTCTCTGTCTCTTCAATCCGTGCATTGGACACCTCCATTTTATTATTCACCTCCTTTATAGCATTTTTAAATTCATTATAACTATTTTTGAGCTCTATAGTCTTTGTAGCAATAGCTTCTCTGATGTCTTCCATGCTGTTTTCAAGCCCAGTGATTAATTTTATGACTATTGTTCTAAATTGTTTTCAGTTGTGTTGCTTATATCTGTTTTAAGCAGCTCTTTAGCTGTCATTTCTTCCTGGAATTTCTTTAGAGGTCAGTTCTTCCATCTCTTCATTTTGCCTAGCTTTCTGTCTTTTGTTAGTTTCAAAAACTTGTTATGTGCTCTGCACCTCCTAGTACTGCTGTATTAAGAAAGGCACATTGACTGTCTAGGGCTTGTCCATTCAGAAAGTGTTCTTTTAATGTTTTCTCTTGTTCTCTCTTGTTGTTTGATTATTTTTCCCCTACTTGTAGTGGTATTTGGGCCTCTCCACCTTGTGTACTTTGGCTTGTTTCTTGAGGTAGCCTTAGAAGAGAAAACAGACAGACAAACACACAGGGAACAAAGGCACACAAATGCACAGACAAATCCAACAAGTGAGCGAATAGGGAAAAATATAAAGAAGAAGGGGAAAA
>NW_024084777.1:0-1496 GCF_003009895.1 Hyaena hyaena | reverse complement strand
AAAAAAGAAAAAGACAGAAATATATAAGAATAATAATTCTTATGTGATTAATTTTTCTTCATACCTTTGGGCTTATTCCAAATTTTCTGGTACATGCATACACTCACAATAAAAAACAAGAGAGGTAATATTTTAAAATGGTATGTGGAATTTGCAGAGAGACACTGGCTACAACTTTGGACAAGTTATTGATCATGTGACTCCCAGCTTCCTCACATTTATGTTAATTATTCCTTCCTAATAAAATTGTGATATGGATTAAAAGAGAAAAGAAAAGCTTGTAAAAGATTTAACATAAAAGGTCTATAAGAAATGTTAGCTCTTGGGGCACCTGGATGGCTCAGTCAGTGAAACATGCGACTTTGGCTCAGGTCATGATCTCATAGTTGATGGATTCAAGCCCCGCATCGGGCTCTGTGCTGACAGCTCAGAACCTGAAGCCTGCTTCAGATTCTGTGTCTCCCTCTCTCTCTGCCCCTGCCCTGCTCATACTCTGACTCTCTGTCTCTCATAAATGAATAAATGTTTAAAAAAATATTTTTAAAGAAATGTTCGTTATCTTCATACCTCCTTCTTAACCTTGACCACATCATAATTTTGATATTATCCAAACTCCACTTCGTCTGATATACTGTCAAACTGGCTGTTTCCTATACTTGAAATTTCTCTTCAGAAATAGTTCATCTTTGGTTTTCTGAAAACATAGTCTCATTCTAAGAGACTCACCTCACTCTGAGAGTAGAAGCCAGCTTGAAAAAGAGCCTGACTATGGTAGCACAAACTCCCTCTCACCCGCTCCCTGGAAAGGCTGGGTCAGATTCTCCTACTCAATTTCCAGTAAGTATAGAAAATATTCCTGTAAGGACGTTTTCAACTCTAAAGTCCTGGCATTCATTTTATACAACAGTTAAATGAGTTTATGTATATAAGGCATTCACCTTAGCACATGCAAATTGAAGTGTTCAGTAAATGTTAGCTTTTAACTAGTATATAATTACTAGCAGTAGCAATAAATGTCTTTTGGGATCTCAGTAGCCAATTATTCTGGAGATTTAGTACCCGGTTCTCCTGGCTTTTTCTTTTGTACATTAAAGATGTTTCTCTCAATAGAATGAAACAAAAACCTGACTTAACAAATGGGCTAAAGATTTAAATGGACATTTCTTAAAGAAAGATATATTAAGTCAAATAGGCACATGGAAAGGTGATCAGCATCACTAATCATTAGGGAAGTGAAAATCAAAACTACATGAAATATCACCTCAACCTATTAGGGTGTCTATTCTAGAAATTTTTTAAAAATGTAAACATATATGTAATAAAATAAACCAAAAATAACAAAATGTTTTTAAAGATGTGAAGAAACTGGAAATCTTGTACCTTTCTGGTGAGAATGTTAAATGATGTATTGTGTACTGTGGAAAACGGCATGGCAATTTCTCATACTCCAAAGAACTGAAAGTAGGATCTTGAAGAAATATTTATATACCCATGTT
>NW_024084776.1:0-1497 GCF_003009895.1 Hyaena hyaena | reverse complement strand
GACAGCCAGAGCAGCCTTGGGGACCTCCATGTCGCTGGGAAGCAGAGTGTGAGATCGAGCAGTGGCCAAGCGGAGCTGACACTGGGGACTTGCAGCCACTGCCTCCTTCTGGGCTCTAAACCATGCCTTCTCTTTATAAGCAGCCTCGGGGCATTAGAAGACAGAAAGTTGAGGAAACCAAGGTGGGGGGGGGGGAGATTTTAAATCGTTGGTGTTGGTGTCATGCTGAAAGTTGCATAAAACCAGGAAAGCTCTGGGTTGCCACAAAGGTTCAGGCTATTTGCAACAATGGTTCAATTGCCTACTCGAGGAGGAAATGGTTCCCACAGTGAGAGGAGGTGAGATGCTGGTGTGACCTGGTCAGCTAATGCCTTTTCTCAAGAGCAGATCCATCGATCAAGCATTTCTCTCACAGAGTCTTCTGATATGCACCCCAGCTGCTCAAATGGTATTGATGCAACACAGGTGACAATGCCATGGAGTCTTGAAAAACACACCCCAAGCTAAAATACACCCCCAGTGGAGACAAGCAGAATTTGGGAAGCCTCAGCTACCAAGGGGCAAGATGGAGGCTGGCCTTTCAGACTTTGGCTGGATCATCAAACGTGTACAAATTTCTGCATTATACCAGGAAGAGTAAGCGTCTGGCAATTAGCTCCTTTGATGGTAACCTAAGTGTTCTCCTGATTGTAATGTAAGCTCTTGATTGCTAAGGCACCCATTTCAAAGACTCACTGCCTGTGACACCACTAGGTAAAGAGCCAGTCTGCCCCATCCATAAATTTCTCCCTTCAGAGAGGCCTGAGTAATCTATATCACTGGCCACTTGAGCAACTCGGCTTTTCCCTTTCTGCACTCTTATGTTTTACATTTACTAATAGTGAACCCACAAAGCCCCAGGCACCCCATCCTTAACGCCAAAAGAGGCAGAATCCCAGGTCTACACTCTTCTTTTCTCTCTACCAGTGACCTCACTGGATGGCCTTCAGACATGCTCTGTACCTCCATGAGTAATACACCTTGTATTTAAAATTTTCCCTGATGGTTGTTGATGAGGTGCAAGTCTTACAAACATAAAAACCACAAGGCTGGCCCAGACACAACATTGGCTTTAGTTGGGGAAATGCCTTGGGTACTAACCACAAGCAGTACCTACTCCAAGTATTTCTAGCTCATAGCATGGCTATCAAAAGGCTGAGACTCACACAAAAGCCTTAAACGGTTGTTAACTTTTGACTAGCAAAGTACTCTGCCAGGGATCTATGCTACAGATATAAACACAAAGATGAAGAACATTGTATGCATAATGGTATTTGTCACAGCTTCTTTGTAAGAATTTTTTAAAAAGACCTACAATAGAAATAAATATTTTTAAAAAAACAAAAAATAAAAATAAAAGGGACCGGGGCGCCTGGGTGGCTTAGTTGGTTAAGCGTCCGACTTTCGCTTAGGTCATGATCTCGCAGTTCGTGGGTTCGAGCCCCGCGTTGGGCTCTG
>NW_024084775.1:0-1497 GCF_003009895.1 Hyaena hyaena | reverse complement strand
GGCCAGATGAGCAAAACTTGGTTCCAGAAGGCTCTAAAACAATATCTGCAGAAAAGCTGCACAAGCCTAGGGCTGGGCAGGCTCCATGACCTAGACTCTTCAGTGTGTGTTTCTAGGGTGTATTAGCAGGACTGAAGAGATGTGGAAGAGACAAGCGCCTTCTCCAATCTTTGGTACAATACCTAAGCCCCTTATCTGAATGAGTCATGTGCCACTGAAGGCTTTACCTCCGTTCTACTGACAGCAGAAATCTGCAGGCAATGAAGGGACATCTGATTCCCTACTTTACAATGTTACTACTTGGGGAGATCTTTCTGGGCCCTAAATGATAAGGTTTGTGGTCCTATGCTAGCTACCGAATAGAGAGACAGTGATCTATTTACTGGCAAATAGTCCTCAGAGGTAGTGATCAGAGAGGTTCAAATGTTATATTTAGCAGATCCTTATTTCCCTTCCTATTACCATTCTTATTTTTTACCCTAATGCTGGCCACTGACCTGGAAATCTGGTTATGTCTGCTCTCTGGGACGAGCCAGACCTTGCCACTGCTCCTCTTTTTGTTCTGGAATAGATATCAACTAATAAAATTTGTTAACTGTCCTGTGCTAATGCTGTATTCTTCTTTAAAACTAAAGATTATCTGGTATAATCCTTCTACTGGAAAAATGATCTTTATTGCTAATTGTCCTATATACAATTATCCATGCTTTCACATAATGGTTCGGGGCTCTGGAGCCTTGGATTTAGATCCCTTTCTTCACTAGCCATGTGATACTCCCTAAGTCTTGGTCTCATTTTCAAAATGTGGCTAATGCTACCTATTTCACACGGTTGTTTTAAAAAGTAAATGAAGTTACATACAGAATCACTTCAGCACAGAGCCCAGGACAGTTAGATGCTCAATATATTTTGTTTTCTGCCCTTCAAATTGCTTTACAGTCTTTTGTGAAGAAGGCAAGATTTAAATCTTGAACAAGCAAACAGTCCTTTATTTAATCATAATTCCAAAAAAATTTTTAAGTGCAGAGGAATAATTATGGTCTGTTTACTGTTATACCAAAAGTAAAAGTGTTATAGGGACACCTGGGTGACTCAGTTAAGCTTCCGACTTTGGCTCAGGTCATGATCTCATGGTTCGTGGGTTCAAGCCCAGCGTTGGGCTCTGTGCTGACAGCTAGCTCAGAGCCTGGAGCCTGCTTCAGATTCTGTGTCTCCCTCTCTCTCTGCCCCTCCCCCACTCACACTGTCCCTCACTCTCCAAAATAAATGAATGTTGAAAAAAATAAAAAAGTAAATCATTATACAGAGTCCTTGCTTCAAGACTTATAAGCTAAGATTAAAAAGGATCCTTGGATGTGTAGCAACATGGATGGACCTTGAGGGTGTTATGCTGAGCGAAATAAGTCAGGCAGAGAAGGACAAATACCATATGTTTGCACGTATAGGAGGATTAGGAGGAACTTGACGGAGGACCAAGGGGGAGAAGAAGGGCGGAAA
>NW_024084774.1:0-1497 GCF_003009895.1 Hyaena hyaena | reverse complement strand
AAAAATGAGGTGTGCTGTGCACTCACTCTAGCACAAGAAAGAAGACCCCAAGTAAACCACTGTTGTTTCACTAAACTGAAGAGTAGAAATAGGAATTTGGGGAAGCTGACACCATTGGAATTTGCATAGCAGAATAATGGAGAGGAGGGAGCTGTGTGGAAAAGGAGTTCCAGAAATCTTTATGAGGGCCTTTGGAATTTTTGGCTGTCTGCTAATCAACACATTTGTAAGATGAGTTCCATGAGACCAGAGAAAAAGTCACCACTTGTGAGCTACCACTTGAAAAATTCCCAGAGCTCACTGTCACTGCCCTCTGGGAACACACCTATGGATGCAGAAGTTGGGTTTGTTACTGATTGAAGTGAAGGAGAATGAACACCAGGGCATCTGGTTCACTCTAACAATAGAGGGGGTTAGACAGAACATACAGGGTTTGGGCTTTGGTCAGGTGATTTGGAAGAGCGTCTAAGGAAGTGGGGGTTGCTCTAGAGAGAAGACTGCCAGAAGGTAGGGACAGCTCTATGACTGGGTATCAAAATAAATCTTCCGTAGAAGTAAGGCAGGCGGGAACAAATATAAAGCTGTAATTGGACAAATAAGGAGCAGTCACTCATGTTAGCAGGGAGGGGACATCCATATTTTGTGGGTGACGTAGAGATCTGCTTTTTGCCTGTGCTTAGACAAAATTATAAAATGGCCTTGTCTTATCTCACTTTATCATTGTCTGAAATTGGTGTTCTGTGAGATCATTTATGTTGCACAAGAGAATAAATATGGCTTAGCTGTGAGTGTCAGGCCAGCTTCTATTAGCACTGAGCCCTGTAAGCATCAGGCCAATTCCCAGAAGTCAAAGACCGTTGTTTTGTTTTGTTGTTTTATTTTCTACACATAGGATGGAGAAGTCTTTAAAATCCTACTAGTGAAAGTGGAGAGACCTCACCTAACACTTCGATAAACCAGTACACACCAAAAGGCTAAGTTAGTCTGAGAGTAAAGGCTACTGGAGACTCAGTCTGGCAAAGCTTCAAAAACAGACTTTAAAATCAAGATTTAAAAAATCAAATTAAAAAATCCTTGGGGATGAGCACTGGGTGTTGTATGGAAACAAACTTGGCAATAAACTATTTTTAAAAATCCTTTAAATTAAAATCCAAAAATCTTCATTTAACTGCCTAGCAAAACAAACTGAACAGCAACCTGCGAGCTAGAACAAGGAGGACATTGTAGATAATGGAGTTAGCTGACAAGGGCTTTGTAATAGTTATTTAAAATAATGTAGCTATGTTTTACACTTTAAAGAAAAACATGAACATAATGAGGAGATAAATAGAAAACAAAACCTGAGAGTTTGGAGCTAAAACATGTACTATCTGAAATTAGAAACTAAGTGGATGAAGTTTCCAGAACATTAGACACTGCAAAACAAAAAAACAAAAAACCAAAAACAAAAAACAAAAAACTAAACCGAAGTAAAATTAGAACATTCAGACGGTGACA
>NW_024084773.1:0-1498 GCF_003009895.1 Hyaena hyaena | reverse complement strand
AGGGGGGTGATGGGCATGGAGGAGGACACTTGTGGGGATGAGCACTGAGTGTTATGTGGAAACTAATTTGACAATAAACTATTTGTAAAAAAAAGAAAAAAAAAGAAAAAAAGAAAAAGCAGGAAAGAACATCTGATGGAAAAAAGACAGCCTCTTTAACAGATGGTGTTGGGAGAACTGGATAGCAACATGCAGAAGATTGAAACTAGATCAATTTCTCACACCATACACTAAATTAAACTCAAAATGGATAAAGGACCTGAACGTGAGACAGGAAACCATCAAAATCCTAGAGAGGAAGCAGGAAACAACCTCCTTGACCTCCACCACAGCAACTTCTTACTTGACACATCCCCAAAAGCAAGGGAAACAAGAGCAAAAATAAACTATTGGGACCTCATCAAGATTAAAAGCTTCTGCACGGCAAAAGATACATTCCATAAAATGAGTTTCTTGTAGACAGCAAATAGATGAATTTTGTTTGTTTGGGTTTTTTTTTATCCATTCTGCTAACCTATGTCTTTTGATTGGGACATTTAGTCCATTTACATTCAGTGTTATTATTGAAAAATATGGGTTTAAAGTCATCGTGTTCTTCGTGGGATTCATGCTTGTGGTGGTGTCTCTGGTATCTTGTGTTCCTTGCAACATTTCCTTCATAGAGTCCCCCTCAGGATTTCTTGTAGGGCTGGTTTAGTGGTGATGAATTCTTTCCATTTTTGTTTATTTGGAAAGACTTATCTCTCCTATATTCTGAATGACAAGCTTGCTGGATAGAAGATTCTTGGCTGCATATTTTTTCTGTTCATCACTTTGAAGATCTCCTGCCATTCCTTTCTGGCCTGCCAAACTTCAGTAGATAGGTCTGTCACCACTCTGGTAGGTTTCCCTTTGTATGTTAGGGTCCCTTTATCCCTAGCTGCTTTCAGAATTCTCTCTTTTTCCTTATATTTAGCAAGTTTCACTCTGATATGTCATGCAGAAGATCAATTCAAGTTACATCTGAGGGGAGTTCTTTGTGCTTCTTGGATTTCAACATCTGTTTCCTTCCCCAGATTGGGGAAGTTCTCTGCTATAATTTATTCAAGGACTCCTTCAGCTCCTTTCCCTCTCTCTTCCTCTTCTAGAATTGTATGATACTAATATTATTCCATTTAATTGTATCGCTGAGCTCTAGAACTCTCCTATAGTGTTCCTGGATCAGTTTACCTCTCTTTTTCTCAGCTTCCTCTTTTTCTATAATTGTGTCTTCTAAATCACTTATTCTCCTTTCTGCCTCTTCAATCCGTGCATTGGACACCTCCATTTTATTATGCATCTTATTTATAGCATTTTGTAATTCATCAAAACTATTTTTTATCACAACTATTTTTAAGCTCTGTAGTCTTTGTAGCAATAATTTCTCTGATGTCTTCCATGTCTTTTTAATGCCCAGCGATTAATTTTATAACCATTGTTCTAAATTCTTGTTTAGTTATGTTGCTTATATCTGTTTTGA
>NW_024084772.1:0-1499 GCF_003009895.1 Hyaena hyaena | reverse complement strand
CGGGGCTCGAACCCACGAACCGCGAGATCATGACCCAAGCGAAAGTCGGACGCTTAACCGACTAAGCCACCCAGGCGCCCCAATTAATTCACTTTTTGAGTGGGTGTGTGGGTTACTGAAAAGCAAGCAGCCATTGAGTAATTATAGCAGAGGAAAATCAAACAACATTAGGGATCTGTATCCCTAGGGATACAGATCAAGTAATGTACCTGATTATTTTATCTTTTACCTATGTACAGACTCATGCTTTAAAAGTTACTTTCTAATATGATGAGAAATCTTATATGAGCTTTTAAAAATTGTATTTCTTTGCTAACAAGAGGACACTTTATATTTATAATTTATGTAATACTACTTTCTCTGTAGAGTGCTAGTTCATGTTTTTTCCACTTTTTTTCCCCAAAATTTATTAGGAGAGATTCTTTACCATGCATCAACTTGTCTGCAATTTTCTTTGAAATGTTTTCCTAGTTTATCATTTATTCGTTTTTAATTTTTTTAATTTTTTTTTTTAACAAATAGTTTATTGTCATGTTGGTTTCCATATAACACCCAGTGCTCATCCCCACAAGTGCCCTCCTCCATGCCCATCTTCCTAGTTTATCATTTGTCTTAAAGTAGAAGTTAAACATTTTTATTTGTCCAAGTCTACTGCATTTTATTGTTGTTGTTTCCCATCTTCCTATCATGCTTTAACAAGCTTTTCTGTAGCCAAATTAGAAAAGAAATTCTCCAAGGGCCTTTGTTATTGCTTTTCTCCCCCAATTTACACAACTAATCTAGTAGGTATACTTTTGTGTTTGATGTTACTTAAGGAGTTGTGGGTTATTCTTAATTTTGTTTCCAAATGCCAATCCAGTTGTTGAATAATCCATCTTTCCCTCTTGGGATACAAATTCAACCTTTATAAAATATACAATCCACACAAACATGGATAAATCTTGGGAATTTCTGTATTTTCTAATGATCTATCTGCTTATTCTCTATCTGCAACATGCTACTTTAATTACTGTAGCTTTATAGTAAATTTTGATACCTGACAGAGCAAGTCCTCTCTCATTATTCTTATTCACAATTTTCTTGCCTACCTTCATGTATTTATTCTTTCAGTTAAAAGTTATTATCAAGTTGTCAAGGTTTTTAAAAAAATACATTAGGATTTTGATGTGAGTGGCACCATGTTTATAAGATGATTTGGGGGAAATTGACATCTTTACAATTTTTAGTTATCCCATCCAGGAAGACAATATCTTGTCAACAATTCAGGTCCTATTTTATGTCCCTCAGGAAAATTTTATTTTTTATGAACCTTAAATACTCCAGATTTCATTATTTTGAGGTATTTCATAACTTTGGTTGCTATTCTAAATATGCTTTTAAAATGACATAACTGGTTGTTTATTGCAAAAAAAAAAAAAAGAAAAGCTAACTTGTATTATATCTAGCTCCCTACAATACTCTTTTGGTACTAATACTTTTAGTAATTTTTCAATTAATCC
>NW_024084771.1:0-1499 GCF_003009895.1 Hyaena hyaena | reverse complement strand
GCTTCCTGATTTCAGAACTGGCTACAAATATAAAATAATTAAAACTGTTGGTACTGGCAATAAAATAGCAGAGTCCAAGAATGCACCCATATATCTATGATCAATTGATTTCTGACAACAGTGCCAAGACCATTCCACGGGGAGATGATAGTCTCTTGGACAAATGGTGATGGGACAACTGGATATCTACGTGAAAAATATAAAGTTGGAGCCTTACCTGACTCCATATAAAATGTTCAACTCACAATGGAGCATAGATGTAATCTATGAGGTAAAACGACAGAACTCTTAGAAGGAAGCATAGGAGGTAAATCTTCAACCTTGGATCTGGCAATTCAGTCCTTTCCAGGAAGGGATGGCCCAAAGCTTGAAGGCATCCGTCTTGCCTCTTGAGGCTGTGGGCTAGACACAGTGGTCAATATCACCATGATGAGAGAGTGGGAACCAGTGGTGCATCATGTTCCTGAGCTGGGGATCTGGGGATCTGGGGAGATGCACAAGCAGTGGGTGGATGTGGAGGGTGGTACAGGGTTCCTCAGTAGAAAGGCTGACTGCTGGCTTGGTGTCTCCATCATGGCAGCACCATGTGATGTTTGAGGATGTGTTTGTGTACCTCTCCTAGGAAGAGTGGGAGTTTCTTGATAAGGCTCAGAGACTCTTCTACCATGACATGATGCTGGAGAACTTGGCACTTATAGTCTCACCTTGTAATGGCCTCGCTTTCATCCCATCGTAGCCTGGGCTCTTCACTTCTCTTTTTACCCAGATGTCATTCTATCCTTCCCACAGTCAGACCATGGGAATGAGGACTGCTTCATACCTAGAATCCCTGTGTTAAGTGTTGTGTCAGGGACAGGCTGTTTGCAATGTCCCCTCTCCCAAGCAGCCCCAGTGCTTGCTGTCTGGAAGCCCAGCAGAAAAGAGTTTAGGAGTCTGAACTCGTCGAGCCTGCCCAATGATTCCCACCCAGCTTGGCCTCTCTCCAGTCAGGTGACTGTGTCCAGATGTGTGGCACCTCTCGACCTCAAGTTCTTTCCCTTCCCTCTGCCTGATATTTCTGAGGCCACCTCTGCCAAGAATTTGGGCACTGACACGGTCAATGCTTGCAGGGATCACCAGGCTATGCTTGCAAGATACTTCCTCAAAGGCCCTTTTTGTTAGTTTTAGTTCCCCTGTTCTGGGTGTGCTAGGTTCGTCTTCTCTGTATTTCTGTAGGACTTGTGTTCCCCAGGTCCCATTTAGTTTCCCGACTGGCACGGGGTCAGGTGGAAGCCCCGAGTGCTTGACCAGTCAGACATGAGTGCAGCTGCAGCCAGGGATGTTCACAGCAGGCCAGGGCCTGGTAAGTGGGGACCTGGGGGAGAGAGGAGAATGTTAAGGCTTGGTTCAAATGTACTGGCAGACCGCCCCATGTTTACCGTTTGTTTCATACCAAAGTCACTAGCCACCCCAAATTCCTACCTTTGCCTCCCCATTTGATGACCTGTCATATTTACTCT
>NW_024084770.1:0-1499 GCF_003009895.1 Hyaena hyaena | reverse complement strand
GCCCGACGCGGGGCTCGAACCCACAAACCGCGAGATCATGACCTAAGCGAAAGTCGGACGCTTAACCGACTAAGCCACCCAGGCGCCCCAAGCCTTGTTGGCTTCTTATCACCATTGGAGGTTAATTGCTTCAAGGCAGAAAGGACATGTCTTAAAAGAACTTGTCACAGACCATGTGGGATTTTCTGAGACAGAAGACAGACCATAGGGGCAACCTTTGGTTCTGCCCAGAGAAGAGTGGTATGAAGCTGGGTCATGTCCACTAGGAGACCTGGACCTGCTCCTCTGTCTGTAACAGCATGGAGATGGAGGAAGGAGGAGATGGCAATACCATGGAGACGGTATGGCCTGGCTTCCTTCTGGATGCCTCTTCCTCCTATTTTTAAGTTTCTCTTTTTCTTTTTTTAAGTTTATTTATTTTTGAGAGAGAGAGAAAGAGAGAAACAGTGGGGGAGAGGCAGGGGGAGTGGTGGAAAGATCTGAAGTGGGCTCTGTGCTGACAGCAGAGAACCCAACGTGGGGCTCAAACTCACGAACTGTGAGATCATGACCTGAGCTGAAGACAGATGCTCAACCGACGACTGAGCCACCGAGGAGCCCCTAAATTTATCTTTTTCTAATACCTCTCATCCTTCTGTACTAACCCCTCTTGTCCACTCCTTCCCTCAGGCCCTCCCAAAGGCTGGACGAGGCCTCTGTGGGTGCCCAGGGCAGGCCACAACAGGGCGGGCCTGTCCTCCCTGTGCAAGGAAGTAGTCACTACCATTTCCCATTCCCTCCAGACCTCAAGATGATGCTGGGTTGGGAAGGGGGGGTTTGTCTATACCCACCCACCACAACAAAGCCTAACTATGAAGCAGGAAGACTAGATTTGTCTTTGTTTCTGTTTCAGAAAGCTGTGTGGCCCTAGAGAGGGTACTTGTGCTTTGTGGGCCTCTGTCTATGAAACTGTGAATCACACCAGATAGGGCATTGCTTTGGGTATTGGGTGCGGGTTCATGTCTATTGACATAACTAACTGCTAAAATTCCCAACCTTTGCTCAATACAGGCAGGTGTTATCATTATTACCCTGTTATAGATAAATGGCTCATGGAAGGTCACAAGCTGGTCAGTGACAGAGCATCCAGAATGGAAGCTCCCTGAAACCATGTTCCAAAAGTTGTTGGCACAGAAGAGGTTCTCAGCGAAATCATTCACTACATGTATAAGCGAATGAATGATTGATTGATTGATCAATGAATGAGCCAGGAACCTAAATCTGTCTGACTCTAAAACCTATAATTGTCCTATTATGTCTTATCTATACAGCAGTAGTTACTTTAACAATAGTTGCCCTTTATTAAGTCCTTACTATGGGCAGGGATGGAACTAGTGTGTGGTGAGTGGAGTGCTGGTTTGGGGCACAAAACTTAAGAGGGCACCAAGAAAACTCAATACATCAAGATAAATAATATTAAAAAGTTTTTAAATGTTTGTTTATTTATTTTTGAGAGAGAG
>NW_024084769.1:0-1500 GCF_003009895.1 Hyaena hyaena | reverse complement strand
GCTCTCCTGTGCTCTCTCCTGCGGGCAGCCTGGAGGCTTTGCCGTCTCCTGCCCTCAAGATGCTGTTCTTTCCTTCTTGTACGGGTCTTACTCCTACGCAACCTCTAGACCTCAGTTAGACACCCATTCTGCAGAGAAGCAGACTGACTTCGGACCTTCGTTGTACATTCCTCTGGTTGTCTGTACGCTGCCTTTAGTAAACTCCAATAAACTCTAGCTGCTTCGTAAGTATCTCGCTTCCCAACTACACTCAGACCCTAACCAACTGGGACTGTATCATTTTTTTTTAATTTTTATTTTTTATTTATTTCTAGGAGAGAGAGAGAGAGAGACAGAGTGAGCAGGGGAGGGTCAGAGAGAGAGGGAGACACAGACTCTGAAATAGGCTCCAGGCTCCGAGCTGGCTGTCAGCACAGAGCCCGACGCGGGGCTCCAACCCACGAACCGTGAGATCATGACCTAAGCGAAAGTCAGACGCCCAACCGACTAAGCCACCCAGGCGCCCCTGTATCTTTTTTTTTTTTTAATGCTTATTTATTTTGAGAGAGAGAGAGAAAGAATGCGCCCATGCACGGGAGTGGGGTTGGGGAAGAAAGAGAGGGAGAGAGAATCCCAAGCAGGCTCCATGCTGTCCGCGCAGAGCCCCACACAGGGTTCGATTTCACGATACCACGAGACCATGATGGGAGCCGAAATCAAGAGCCGGGTGCTTCGCTGACTGAGCCACCGAGGCGCCCCAGGACCATATCATTCTTATTCACAAACACCTCCAGAGCCTACTCAGTGACCAGACATATAAGGCCCTCTCAGTGAATACATGTTCTCTGCATGAATGATTTGCACACTACCCTTAAGTGGTGACATACCCAGTGATTGAAGGGAAGTGACACAGAATTGCTTCTAAATCGCAGAATCAGAGCAAAGATTAAATGACCCTGTGATTTACTTCTGCATGACTTTTAGAAGGAGAGCTCCTGATGGTCTGAAGAATAAGTGTAAAAGCATTGTCATTTTGCTGCCTGTAGCCAGCAGTTAATCAAACCCCAGCGGGGCCTGATTCCCCTGTGGGGAATAAACAAGGTGACATCATGGTGACACACTCCCGAGGGATTGTGCAAGTTGTCAGCTCTGTTTGCTGGTTGGAAGAGGCTGTCCTTGCTGTCTTGGGCCGCTAATCATCTTTGGAAGGATTATGATTCTGTGGGTCTCCAGAGATGGGTGACAAACTTCTGTCTCCCGGTTCCTTCACCCTCCATGTGACCTTCAAGATCTAGCCTGTCCCTCTGGGTTGGTGCCTCCGCTGCACAGCAGAGACCAGGAGGACAGTGCCTCTGCTCACTGGCTTTCAAAAACTGCGTCCGCTCAGAACTTCCCCTCCCCTGAACGTCGATGTAACAGCTTACGTCCTTCTTTTTTTTTTTTTTTTTTTACAAATAGTTTATTGTCAAATTAGTTTCCACATAACACTCAGTGCTCATCCCCACAAGTGTCCTCCTCCAT
>NW_024084768.1:0-1500 GCF_003009895.1 Hyaena hyaena | reverse complement strand
GGTTTGCCTCTCTCCCTTTCCCCCACCATTTCCCCCCTTCTTCTCCCCCTTGTTCCTCCGTCAAGTTCCTCCTAATCCTCCTATACGTGCAAACACGATATTTGTCCTTCTCTGCCTGACTTATTTCGCTCAGCATAACACCCTCAAGGTCCATCCATGTTGCTACACATGGCCAGATGAAACAGATTTTTTAAAATAAATCTCAAAACCTAAGTGAGAAAACCAAGGCACACAGAGTTTAGTTGCCTGTCCAGGGTCAACATACTGGTAAGAGAGAGAGAGTGAGCCAGTGTTTGAGACCAGGAGGTCTGGCCCCAGTCCCTTAAGAGATTATGATTGTGTCATCTGGGAAACCAGCAAGAGAAAACAGTACAGGGATAGACCAGCAGACAGGAAGGATAACGACAGGCGAGTCCAGACAGGCTCAGGGACAAGTGCATAATTGAGAGTTACGTTTACAATCAAGGCTACAGTAGGAGGAGAGTAACAGAAAACTAGTAGGAGTCTTGGAATAGGGTGAGACAGAAAAGGACAGACAGTCTGAAGGAAAAGAGGAGGAGATCAGGGAGGCTGTGAGGGGGGCAGAAGACAGGGGACAGGAGACACAGACAGGAAGACAGAATGGCAGGCGGGAGGTTCTCAGGCTCATTCTTGTTTGCACACGGTTCAGAGGAGCTTCCTGAGATGCAGGTGGATCCCATTCTTGGACCTCAACACAACTCTTGGCCAGGGAACTGGGACCCTGAACGGATCTGGTGCCAGCTCAAAACGGAGCAGGGTCAGGGCCACCACCACCTTCATCTCACTCATGGCAAACTGCTTCCCGATGCAGTTCCTGGGTCAGGGAGGGAAAAGGAAGTGAGAAGTGGCCTCAATCTCCTTGTCGGGAACAGCACGTTCAGGTCCCTCCTGTGTGGGCCCAGCCCTCATCCCTTTCCTTACAGGAGACACACACACATCTCGATCCAAGTCTTGCTTCATACTCTGCCCCTGACCTTTGACAAAGCCTACAGCCTTCCAGGTCTAGCTCCATCTCCTACCTCTGCTGTCAGCAGGCCTCAAATCCTCTTTCAACAGGGTCAGCTCCCTGAGCCACACAGGCAAGTCAAGTGATATCTGGTGGAGTTGTCTAGACCTTCCTGTCTCTACTGACAGCCATACCTCTTCCACCAATGTCTAAGAGGAGGGACTCATTCCCAGGGAGAAACCAAATCCTAGAGCCAGTAGCTACAGACATAATTGACTTTAAGCCCATTGTGTGAAAGTGGACTCTCTATTTCAAAAATTGATAGGTTTATGATGTATTCGGAAAAAACTTGTTTCTAGAAGCACTTGGAAAGTTTCCTGAAGTTACTATTTAGAGGACAATTTTAGTAGCACTGGAGGATTTCACAACAGCCACCCAGGAGAGCAGACATCCAGCTCCACAGCTGCTTCAAGTCTGCCTCATGTTTTATGCTCCAGGGAACTTTCAAATACCATGTCTCATGCATAAAACAG
>NW_024084767.1:0-1500 GCF_003009895.1 Hyaena hyaena | reverse complement strand
CATTCCTTGGTTACAGGGCTTGTTTAATATTCACAAATCAATTAATATGATACATCACATTAACAAAAGAAAAGATAAAAACCATATGATCCTGTTGATAGATGCAGAAAAAGCATTTGACAAAATACAGCATCCCTTCTTAATAAAGACCCTCAAGAAAGTTGGGATAGAAGGACCATCATAAAAGCCATCTATGAGAAGCCTTCAGCTAACATCATTCTCAACTGGGAAAAACTGAGAGCTTTTCCCCTTAGATCAGGAACATGACAGGGATGTCCACTCTCACCACTGTTGTTTAACATAGTGCTGGAAGTCCTAGCATCAGCAATCAGACAGCAAAAGGAAATCAAAGGCATCAGAATTGGCAAAGAAGAAGTCAATCTTACATTTTTCACAGATGACATGATACTCTACATACAAAACCCGACAAACTCTACTGGAAGCCTACTAGAACTGATCCATGAATTCAGCAAAGTTGCAGGGTACAAAATCAACATACAGAAATTGGTTGCATTTTTATATACCAACAATGAAGCAACAGAAAGAGAAATCAAGAAGCTGATCCCATTCAAAATTGCACAAAAAACCATAAAATATCTAGGAATAAACCTAACCAAAGATATAAGACATCTGTACGATGAAAATTATAGAAAACTTATGAAGGATATTGAAGAACACACAAAGAAATGGAAAAACATTCCATGCTCATGGATCAGAACAATAAATATTGTTAAAATGTGATTACTGCCCAAAGAAATCTACACATTCAATGCAATCTCAATCAAAATTGCACCAGCATTCTTTTTTCTTTCTTTTTTTTACAAATATTTTATTGTCAAGTTAGTTTCCATGTAACACCCAGTGCTCATCCCCACAAGTGCCCTCCTCCATGCCCATCAGCCCCCTCCCCCCCATTCTTCTCAAAGCTAGAGCAAAGAATCTTAAAATTTGAATGGAACCACCAAAGATAGCGCATAGCCAAAGTAATATTGAAGAAGAAAATCAAAATGGGAGGCATCACCATCCCGGACTTTAGCCTCTAATACAAAGATGTCATCCTCAAGACAGTATGGTATTGGCACCAAAACAGACACGTAGACCAATGGAATAGAATTGAGAACTCAGAATTGGACCCACAAACGTACGGCCAACTAATCTTTGACAAAGCAGGAAAGAGTATCCAATGAAAAAACACAGCCTCTTTAATAGATGGTGCTGGGAGAACTGGACAGCAATGTGCAGAAGAATGAAGCTAGATCATTTTCTCACACCATACACAAAAGTAAACTCAAATTGGATAAAGGACCTGAATGTGAGACAAGAAACCACCAAAACCCTAGAAGAGAAAGCAGGAAACAACCTCCTTGACCTCAACTGCAGCAATTTCTTACTTGACACATCCCCAAAGGCAAGGGAATCAAAAGCAAAAATGAACTATTGGGACCTCATCAAGATTAAAAGCTTCTGCACGGCAAGGGAAACAATCCATAAAACTAATAG
>NW_024084766.1:0-1500 GCF_003009895.1 Hyaena hyaena | reverse complement strand
CTGACTGCCAGCTCAGAGCCTGGAGCCTGTTTCAGAGTCTGTATCTCCCTCTCTCTCTGACCCTCCCCTGCTCACGCTGTCTCTCTCTCTCTCTTAGAAATAATAAATAAATAAATAAACAAATAAATAAATAAAATCAAGGAAGGCCCAGGCAAACCGGAACAAGCTGGCCACCCCACCTAACCCCTCCCGAGGTGCCAGTTAAAGGATGAGAAAGACAGCCAGCCATGAGCACAGGGACATTGTGGGTGAAAAGTATCTGTGGAATGACCGAGCAATGCATAGCCCAGCACCTGACACACAGTACAGCTAGCAACCCTGTTATCCTCAATATTAGTATTGGAACTAATGAATGAGCACCTACCCAGCACTCTTCTTTTTTTTTTTTTAATTTTTTTTAATGTTTTATTTTTTTCTAGGAGAGAGAGAGACAGTGTGAGCAAGGGAGGGTCAGAGAGAGAGGGAGTCACAGACTCTCAAACAGGCTCCAGGCTCTGAGCTGGCAGTCAGCACAGAGCCCGACGCGGGGCTCGAACCCATGAACCGCGAGATCATGACCTAAGCGAAAGTCGGGCGCTTAACCGACTAAGCCACCCAGGTGCCCCAGAAGCTTTTTACTTTAATGCAGTCCCAATAATTTATTTTTGCTTCAGAGAACATATTTAGAAAAAATGTTGCTACACCTGATGTCAGAGAAATTTCTGCCTGTGCTCTCTTCTAGGATTTTTAGGGTTTCATGTTTCACATGAAGGTCTTTAATCCGTTTTGAGTTTATAGTTGTGTGTGACGTAAGTAAGTGGCCCAGTTTCATTCTTGTACATGTTGCTGTCCAGTTTTCCCAACACCATTTGTAGAAGAAACTGTCTTTTTCCCATTGGATATTCTTGCCTCCTTCATCAAAGATTAATTGACCACATAATTGTGGGTTTATTTTCAGCTCTCTATTCTGTTCTATTGATCTATGTGTCTATTTTTGTGCCAGTACCATACTGTTTTGATTACGACAGCTTTGTAATATAACGTGAAGCCTGGAATTGTGATATCTCCAGTTTTGTTTTTTTCCTTTTTCAAGATTACTTTGGATATTTGGGGCCTTCTGTGGTTCCATACAAGTTTTAGGATGATTTGTTTTCATTCTGTGAAAAATGCTGTTGGTATGTTGGTAAGGATTGCGTCAAATCTGTAGATTGCTTTGGGTAGGATAGACATTTTAACAATACTTGTTCTTCCTTCATGGAATATCTTTCCATTTGTTTGTGTAATTTTCAATTTCATCAGTGATTTATAGTTTTCAGAGTAAAGATCTTCCACCACTTTGGTTAAGTTTTTTCCTAGGTATTTAATTATTTTTAGTGCAGTTATAAATAGGATTGTTTTCTTAGTTTCTCTTTCTGCTGCATCATTTTTATTTTTTTTATTTTTTATTTTTTTTTTTATGTTTTTTTTTTATTTATTTCTAGGAGAGAGAGAGAGAGACAGCATGAGCAGGGGAGGGTCAGA
>NW_024084765.1:0-1501 GCF_003009895.1 Hyaena hyaena | reverse complement strand
TGACACCTCCTTTTTTGGTTTTCTTCTTCAATATTACTTTGGCTATTCGGGGTCTTTTGTGGTTCCATACAAATTTTAGGATAGTTTGTTCTAGTTTGGAGAAGTATGCTGGTGGAATTTTCATTGGAATTGCATTGAATGTGTAGATTGCTTTGGGTAGTAATGACATTTAACTGTATTTACACTTCCTATCCCTGAGCATGGAATGTTTTTCCATATCTGTGTCTTCTTCAATTTCCTTCATAAGTTTTCTATAGTTTTCATCATACAGGTCTCTTGTATCCTTGGTTAGGTTTATTCCGAGGTATTTTATGGTTTTTTGTGCAATTGTGAATGGGATCAGTTTCTTGATTTCGCTTTCTGTTGCTTCATTGTTGGTGTATAAAAATGCAACTGATTTCTGTACGTTGATTTTGTACCTGCAATTGTGCTGAATTCTTGGATCAGTTCTAGTAGGCTTCTGGTGGAGTCTGTCAGGTTTTTTATGTAGAGTATCATGGCGTCTGCGAAGAGTGAAAGTTTGACTTCCTCTTTGCCAATTCTGATGCCTGTTATTTCCTTTGTTGTCTAATGGCTGATGCTAAGACTTCCAGCACCATGTTAAACAACAGTGGTGAGAGTGGACATCCCTGTCGTGTTCCTGATCTCATGGGGAAAGCTCTCAGTTTTTCCCCGTTGAGGATGATGTTAGATGAAGGCTTCTCATAGATGGCCTTTATGATGTTTAAGTAGGTTCCTTCTATCTCAACTTCATCTAGAGTCTTTATTAAGAAGGAATGCTGTATTTTGTCAAATGCTTTTTCTGCATCCTTCGACAGGATGATATGGTTTTTCTCTTTTCTTTTGTTGATGTGATGGATCACATTGATTGATTTGCAAATGTTGAACCAGCCCTGTAACCCAGGAATGAATCCCACTTGATCTTGGTGGATGATTTTTTTTTATGTGCTGTTGGATTCGATTTGTAAGTATCTTCATGAGGATTTTTGCATCCGTATTCATCAAGGATATTGGCCTGTAGTTCTCTTTTTTTGCTGGATCTCTGTCTGGCTTGGGAATCAGAGTGATGCTGGCTTCATAAAATGATTCCGGGAGTTTCCTTAGATTTCTATTTTTGGAATAGCTTTAGAAGAATGGGTATTAATTCTGTTTTAAATGTCTGGTAGAATTCCCCAGGGAAGCCATCAGGTCCAGGGCTCTTATTTGTTGGGAGATTTTTGATCACTGATTTGATTTCTTCACTGGTTATGGGTCTGTAAAGATTTTCTATCTCTTCCCGTGTGAATTATGACAGTGAGTGTGTGATCAGGAATTTGTCCATGTCTTCTAAGTTGTCCAATTTGTTGCATATAATTTTTCATAGTATTCCCTGATAAATGCTTGAATTTCTGAGGGGTTGGTTGTAATCAGTCCATTTTCATTCATGATTTTGTCTATTTGGGTGCTCTCTCTTTTCTTTTTGAGAAGCCTGGCTAGAGATTTGTCAATTTTCTTTATTTTT
>NW_024084764.1:0-1502 GCF_003009895.1 Hyaena hyaena | reverse complement strand
ATAATAAATATTAAGAATTATGTCACTATTTCAGCCCTTCACCCAGAGACTATGCTTGTATTATTACAAGCTAAGATACTGTTAGCTTTTATTAACATTCCTATCATTTTGCTGCATTTACTGAGTTTATACTCAAAATCCACTAGTTGTTAAACCAGGTTCAATTATATTTTTAAACTGAAATGTGAATGAAATTATCTCTATTGAGGCAATCTTCATTATAATCCATTGTTCTGTCTTTATAAAAAAAAAATCTTCATATTGTCTACTAATATATGGGTATTATCTGTGTCACCTGGAAATTAGTGAAGCATGGCTCCCCGTGTCTTAAAGTTTTGGTTAAAATGCGTTTGCTTATGTAACATTTGACGGAATCAGCATGTGTGCGGACACTGAGGAAACGTGGGCTAGACCCAGACTGCCGTTCACACTTGGGGTTCTTCACTGTGCTGCAACTCCACAAAGTAACTAATATCCGGTTATTTTGCTCTGCATTGCCCACCAGGATGAGACACCGAGATGTCCTGCTCAATTCAAAACACACAAAGTCCGTGAAATTCCCCCAGATACCTAGTGTAACAATGTTGTCACGGGAGGAAAATGAGGCGAGCCTGGCATGGCTGCTGCCTGGAGAAACCTTGCTGAGGACCCTGCAGCATTTGTGCTTTCTTTTTCCATAAGGGCTCACAGTTCTCTGCATAATAAACAAAAGTAGGCTTTTGCCAGGGATCAAAATCAAGTTTACAGACCTGTGGCTCCTTAAAAGTCTATACATCTTTAAAGTTGAGGCATCATCTTATCTCTCGTATTTGGTACCCGCAACCATTTTTCTGACCTCATGAGGTAGTGAGCACTTACTCCTGCGCGAGGGAGGCTGCTCACACGGAACTCGCTGGACCGATTTAAAGCACCTCAGCACTCTCTCTGTGGCTGCCTATGTCAGGCGTCAACCTACTGTATTCCTTATTCTTATGATTTATTCTAATACTATAGAATACATTTGTCACAGAGGTTTCTAGGGCCCCAGAGCTCGGTAATGAGGATCAGAGCTAGAGCATAGACAACTTCACTACGTGACAGTCACATACACTTCCAAGGCCGTGACGTACGGGCGATGTATTGAAATGGCTGCTGGTTTTATGGAACATTTTAAAAGTCAAACAGGGAATCCTATATTAGCTTGTGGATTGTCTTCATTCCCTTTTCCTTTCAAATTCAAGTCATTAGTATGATAAGTATACAGCCTTACAGAACTGAGCATAGCCTGAAATGTTGGTTTCCATAATTTCACATAAAATCCTACAAACAATGGACATTAAATCTTATGTAATTTGTGAAAATGTAAACCACAGCTAAAGGGAATTTCTTTTTCATTCTGAGTCATTCTTACGTCTCCTTTGCGACACATGGTTAAAGACAGAGGACTTCATCCTCAGGGCAGTGTGACCTGAAGGCGGGGTGTGCACGCGGCACAAGGTTTACAGACCGTTTTCCTTTCTGTT
>NW_024084763.1:0-1503 GCF_003009895.1 Hyaena hyaena | reverse complement strand
GACTAAGCCACCCAGGCGCCCCTGATTTCCAATATCTTAAAATTTTTCATAAACTTTAAAAAAAGCATGATTTGAATGTAGTACACTTCATTAAAATCAAATATTTCTTTCTCTTCCATATTTAGGATGGAATTCTAACACTAACTAAAGAAGCTCTTAAGTAAATAACTTTTCCCTCAAAATGTAAAATACTGTATATGATACATATTACATATTAATATATAATATATGGCAAAGTTTATAAAGTAGACAAACTAGCTTATGATGAAAGCTTCATAATAGTTACAATGTGTCTCTTAAATCAGTTGTCCTTAAATATATTTTCTACATATATTTTGAGGGGAAGGACAATCTAGAACAAATGCTATTACCAAATATTACACTATGGTATAATATGAACATGTCCCTAATAAGAAGATATGTATTACTGATGGTTTTAAGGCACCTGGGTGGCTAAGTCAATTAAGCGTCTGACTTCAGCTCAGGTCATGATCTCACAGTTCATGGGTTTGAGTCCCACATCAAGCCCCACATGGGTTTGAGCTGTGCTGACAGCTCAGAGCCTGGAGCCTGCTTTGGATTCTGTGTCTCCCTCTCTCTCTGCCCCTTTCCTGCTCATGTTCTGTCTCTCTCTCAAAAATAATAAACATTTAAAGGAAGTAATAAAAAAATAATAAAATGTTATTAATGGTTTTAATCTGGGTATTAAAACTGTGATTCTTTTTGTCCTTGTCTTCATCTGTTTTCTATTTTTTCTTCAATGAACATATAAGCTATGTATTTTTTTAAATTACAAATCATGCATAAAACTAATGATGCAGACAAGCCACAGATTAAACTGCCACCTGAATAACCATAACACAAGGCAGACAAGCATCAACAATTAGTTTTCCTATTCAAAGGGTATCTCTTCTAAAATATTTTTAAATTATTTTTCTATGTAGGTAAATGTTATCTCTAAAGTAGTATAATTTTGATACTTGATTGTTTCTACAAATGGAATTAATTTGAACAATAGGAAACTTTATATGTAAATATAATACAAATATAATATAAAATGCATGTTTTTAATTGCCATTTAAAAAGGAAAAAAATGTGATTTTTAAGAAAATGAGTAAGTATGAGATTAATTAGCCGTAAAGAAAAAGCTAATTTCATCCTTCACATTTCCATCTCTAGAAACCTAAATGTATTCATCACTCATCTTCTGCCAGCAACCCCAGCCCCTCCCCCTAGCCCAGCCACTACAGGCCCAGTGACTACAGAATCTTCCTAAATCCTATTGACAACTCCAAGCAATCTCCTCTTTCACTAATAGTAAAAGTGCAACACACTTCTCAGGTCCATAAAACCTAGGAAAACTGCTTACCACAATATTCCCACTTAACTCCAAATTTTTCCCAAATACTGGGGGGGGGGGGGGAGAATGCTTTCATTTATTCAAAATAGTTCAGAGAGTAGAAATATCTACTGTGCTGACAGTGTAGAGCCTGCTTGAGATTT
>NW_024084762.1:0-1503 GCF_003009895.1 Hyaena hyaena | reverse complement strand
TCATGACCTGGTGCTCAGACAGGCAAATACTCATCTTTTTAAATGTTTATTTATTTCTTTTGAGAAGTGGGGAAAGGGACAAAGAAAGAGAGAGAGGGAGGGAGGGAGGGAGGGAGAGAGAATCTCAAGCAGGCTCCACACTCAGTACAGAGCCCAGCATGGTGATCGATCTCACAACCGAGAGATCCAGACTGAAGCAAAATCAAGAGTGGGCCACTCAATCGACTGAGCCATCCAGGTGCCCCAGCAAATACTCATTCATGAATAAATCATTATTTCTATGTGCCAGTCACTGTTAGAAAGCACTAAGGATGCAAAGCAAGTAACACAGGGAAACCCTCTTGCCCTGAAGAGAGAGGTTATATTCTGTTGTTCCTGCTTGTCTCTGCCTTCCTTAAAACTTTTTTTAAGAGAGCAAGAGAGGGCAGAGTGAGTGAGAGGCAGAGAGAGAATCCCACAACGGCAGAGAGAGAGAGACAGAGAAGCAGGGCTCATGGTTTTCACCCAAAGCGGGGTTCAAACTCACGAACTGTGAGATGCCAGCCAAAGTCAGGTGCTTAACCAACTGAGCCACCCAGGTGCCCCAAGAGTTCAAACTTTTAGCAATAAGATGAATAAGGTCTGAGGATATAATATAAAACATGGTGACTATAGTTGATAACACCATTATGTATAATTGAAATTTGCTAAAAGAGTAGAACTTAGAGTTTCTCACCAAAAAAAAGATAAACTTGCAAGGTGGTGGTGGATGTGTTCACTGGGTAAGGGGATGAATCTTTTTACAGTGCATATGTTTATCAAATCACCATGATATACACTTTAAATAAAAGAAACAAAATATGGGCCCCTGGGTGTCTCTGTCGGTTGAGTGCCCAGCTCTTGATTTCACCTCAGGTCATGATGTCACAGTTCATGAGTTCGAACCCCACATATGGCTTTCCTGGCAGCTTGAAGCCTGTTTGGGATTCTCTCTCTCCCTCTCTCTCTGCCCCTCCCCCAAGTGCAGGAGCACTGGCATGTTCTCTCTCTCAAAATAAATTAAAACACTTTAAAAATGCCTTTAAATAGAAACAAGCTAGGAATTTTGTAGTTTACTAACTATTCCTATTACTGATTGACACAGGAGGCTGCCTTAAAGATTTATACTTAAAAAAAAAGACTACTATGTACTCATTTTCAATAGGGCAAATATTACAAGAAGTGAGTTAAAAAATAAGAAAGGGCAAGTGGGGGTGGTTTGCAATGGCCTTAATTTTGCTCCTCCTTCCACAGGGACAGAAATACTTGCAGAGTACTCTGTATGTGCTGATAATTTCCAAATTTACATCTCCTGAAAAAAGTCTTGTTTTCTCTTCATCCCAAACTTCCTCTTGCTTGTTCTCAGATCTCAGCTTACCAGTCAATTCCCAGAGAGCCTTTCGTTAGACCCAAGACTAGGCCAGTTGCCTAAGACAAAAGCTTTAAATCCTTATGACTCTTACCCACAGTAAGAAATATATTTCA
>NW_024084761.1:0-1504 GCF_003009895.1 Hyaena hyaena | reverse complement strand
CAGGGGAGGGTCAGAGAGAGAGGGAGACACAGAATCCGAAACAGGCTCCAGACTCTGAGCTGGCTGTCAGCACAGAGCCTGATGCGGGGCTCGAACCCACGAACTGTGAGATCGTGACCCGAGCCGAAGTCGGACGCTTAACTGACTGAGCCACCCGGGTGCCCCCATATTCAGGGGCTTCTTAACCCCTGCTCGGATCCCCCGGAGGAGAGCCTCTTGGTACCGGCGGATGTGGACTTGTCCTTCTTCTGTAGTGAAGTCCCACGCGGGACGTCCTTCAGGTGCGGCAGTTCTAGCCCGGGTGCTGGGATCGAGAGCCCCGGCTGGTGCGTGTTCCTCAAGGTATTGCCGGGCTCCTCTCGGAACTTTCCGCCTCTCCTCAGGGTTCAACAAAGTGCGGAGCAGCTGTTGGCAGTCTTCCCAAGTTGGTCGGTGGGTCTGGAAGAGGGACTCCATTAGGTCTATCACTGCCTGCGGTTTTTCAGAATATGATGGTGTGATAGGTTTCCAATTGAGGAGATCAGTAGTGGAGAAAGGCTGGTAATACATCCTCGAGCGGCCAGGCCGGAGGGTTCCATTTGCATCACGTCTCTCAGGTTCCCTCGTCTCTCATACTGGCATCTGGAGAGCGCCTGCGCCTGGCTGAGGGCACCGTCTGGCTGCTGGTCCGGGGGAGAGAGCTCTGTCAGGTCCGGAGGTGGCGGGCAGGCTGAAGGTGGAGGAGTATTGGGAACCGGGGGGACTCATCTGTTGACCTTTCTTGGGCCACTTTGTCGAGGCGACTAAGACCCTAGCCTGTCCCTCTTTGTTGCAGGCCAATTGCACCCAAGGGGTAAGGGTTTGGGCAATCTCTAGCCAGGAGTCGATACAGGAACTGATCAGGGTAATCTGGGAGCCTGGTGACAACACGCCAGACGCGGCGGATGGTTGGGACACCTAAGGTTCACTCTGAAGGCCATCCTACACCAAAAGCTGCCCATTCCGACTCAGAGAGGGACCTTAATTTGTGGGGGTCATCTCAATTCCATAGTCTCCCAAAAACCCCTTCTCAAAGTTCTGTCACAGTCTCAAGGACCGTGGGTTTGCTCTGTCCCAACCCCATCACGTTCCCGTGAGGCGGTGTCACAAAGACAGACAAAGGGGGAGGGGTGTCCCCTCTAATGAGGAGACCAGTCAGATGCCAGTCTGGCCGTGTCCCGAAGGAACTTAGGTGACGCTTGGCCGTAGCGGTCTCAGCTATGTGACTTCACGATTGGAAACTGTTCTGATGCCGCCATAGACTGTGTGCCGTTCGCCACGGAATCTCAGACGGGCCCACTCAGACTCCATAGGCTTTTGGGGTCCTTAAGGGGGCCCACCCGTGGAGCCACAGGATCGAACCAGGCAGGCAAGCCAGACTGAGTCGCACATTCACACTCACATACACACCAGAGGTTATCACATTCCCTCCCACAGAATCCCTACAGATGAGACCACTGGGGTCTCCGGGGAGTGATCCACTCCC
>NW_024084760.1:0-1504 GCF_003009895.1 Hyaena hyaena | reverse complement strand
GAGCCTGGAGCTTGTTTCAGTCTGTGACTCCCTCTCTCTCTGACCCTCCCCTGCTCATGCTGTCTCTCTCTCTCCTAGGAATAAATAAAAAAAAAAAAAACGTTAAAAAAAAAATTAAAAAAAAAATCAATTTAACCAAAGAGGGAAAAATCTATACCCTAAAATCTATAAACCAATAATGAAAGAAACTGAAGATGACACAAGCAAATGGAAAGATATTCCATGCTTATGTCTTAGAAAAATTAAAATTGTTAAAA
Source organism: Hyaena hyaena (assembly GCF_003009895.1). Taxonomy (NCBI): domain Eukaryota; kingdom Metazoa; phylum Chordata; class Mammalia; order Carnivora; family Hyaenidae; genus Hyaena; species Hyaena hyaena. The sequence goes on along the minus strand of NW_024084760.1, from coordinate 1,247 downwards.
TGCCCCATACTACCCAAAACAATCTACAGATTCAATGCAATCCTTGTCAAAACACCAACAGTATTTTTTACAGACCTAGAACAAATACTACTAAATAATAATAAGGATTTCTGAAGCACCCTTGAGAAAGAAGAACAAAGCTGGAGCTATCACAATCCCAGATTTTAAGATGTACTACAAAGCTGCAGTAATCAAAACAGCATGGTCCTGGCATAAAAATAGTCACATAGTTCAACAGAATAGAGACCCCAGAAATAAACCCATGATTATGGTCAACTAATCTATGACAAAGGAGGCAAGAATATACAATTGGAAAAAGGCAGTCTCTTCAACAAATGGTGCTGGGAAAAGTGGGTCAGCTACATGTCAAAGAATGAAAATGGACCACTTTCTTTTACCATATACAAAAATAAACTCAAAGTGGACTAAAGACCTAAATGTGAGACTTGAAACCATAAAAAACCTTGAAGAGAGCGCAGGCAGTAATTTCCCTGACATCAGCAATAACATTTTTCTAGACATGTTTCCAAGGCAAGCAAAAGCAAAATAAACATACATGAGCAGAGACACACACACAAAGAAAAGTAAAAATAAACTATTGGAACTACATCAAAATAAAAAGCCTCTGGACAGTGAAGGAAACAGTCAACAAAAGGGAAAAGCCATCTACTGAATGGGAGAAGATATTTACAAATGACATATCTGATGAAAGGTTGGTATCTAAAATGTATAAAAACTTATACAACTCAACACCAAAAACCCCCAAACAATCCAATTAAAAAATGGACAGAGGACCTGAAGAGACATTTTTCCAAAGAAAACATCCAACAGGTACATGAAAAGATACTCAACATCACTAATCACCAAGAAAATTCAGATCAAAACCACAATGAGATACCACCTTACACCTGTCAGAGTGGCTAAATTCAAAAAGACAAGAAACAACAAACACTGGTGAAGATGTGGAGAAAAAGGAACTCTTGTAAATTGTTGGTGGGAATGTCAATTGGTGCAGCCACTATGGAAAACAGTATGGAAGTTCCTAAAAAAATTAAAAATAGATATATTACATGATTCAGTAACTCCACTACTGGATATTTACCAAGGAGAAAAAAAAATTGCTGATTTGAGAAAATATATGCACCCTCATGTTTATTTTTTAACTATTATTTTTTTAAAATGTTTTTTATTTATTTCTGAGAAAGAGACAGCGTGAGTAGGGGAGGGTCAGAGAGAGAGGGAGACAC
>NW_024084759.1:0-1504 GCF_003009895.1 Hyaena hyaena | reverse complement strand
TGCTTTCAGTGCTTGTGGCACTTTTTTTTTTTTTTTTTTTTTAATGCCTATGGTAAGGGCAAACTCTCATTTTTTGAAACTGGATTTTCTTTTGGGAAATAGCCAAAAGGCATATGGAGTCCTAGCTGATTAATAAAATAGGTGAGCACTTTGGGGGATTCTGGTTTTTGCTAAAATATAAGCTAGAACTATTAGGCACGGAGTCTGATTTTAATGTGGATCTCGTGAACTGCTTTAAAAGAAAATGTCAAAAGGAACACTGTAGAAAGGTGTTGAGAAATGGCAGAATTGGAATAACTGTCACTTTCTAAGGTGATTTCGCAGAACAACATGCTTCGAATGTAAGAAATTCTGTTATTTTGTTTCTTAGGATCTTTGTCCCTTTAATATCCTGTCATGTTTTATACATTAAATATAGTTAATATTTTTTAATTCATAAAGAATTTTAGGGTACATTAACAGCTTTCAGTTTTCAATTCAAACATTAGTTAATACATTATGTGTAGAGGTATAGGTGTTAACAAGGGTTTCAGTAAATAGAAAGTGGCAGGTATAAACGTTTTTTCCATGCATAAATGAATGGTTGTAAGTGCTGTTTGAAATTCTGAATATCTAAAAGGCTGTTAGATTCTAGTAACTGTATAGTCTGAGAAGCTTTGCTCTCAGGAACTGCCAGACTTTAATTGTTTGCTACTTATCTCTCTTCTGATTGACCATTAATTTAAATAGTAATTTACTCATGTGGAATGGGGTCAGCTCTGTTGCTGAGGCTATTATGATACCAAAGGTTTGGTTTGTTAGTGACCTTACTACCTCCAGTGTGATACCCAGACAGAATATTTTAAATGAGTTGGTATAAGTCAGCTTCATGAATTAAATTATCTACTGCTTCTCTCTTGGTTCCTTCCCCTCCAAAATTAAGGATGCCATTTTTATTCCTATGATTTTCTCCCTGCATCTCCCTAGATGTTCTGTTTGATACTTTGGAAATGGTTGTTCTTGCCAGGATCTGCCAGTTACTGCTGTGAGTCAGTGATGGGTCTTAGGCTAAAATTTGTTCCCTTGATGCTTGTCCATTATGTCTTTCTTTGTCATATTTTTTCAGCTGCCTTCAATATGTCCTCCCCAAGGACTGGCTGCAGAAATGCTGCAATGCAGGGCGCCTGGGTGGCTCAGTCCATTGAGTGCCCAAGTCTTGATTTCGGCCCAGGTCATGATCTCACGGTCATGGGGTCAGGCCCTGCATTGGGCTCCACTGTCTCTCTGCCCCTCTCCCCCACTTGCACCCACAGGCTCCCTCTCTCACTCTTTATTTTTTATTTTTTTATTAAAATTTTTAATGTTTTATTTATTTCTGAGAGAGAGGTTGACAGTGTGAGCCAGGGAGGGTCAGAGAGAGAGGGAGATATAGAATCTGAAACAGGCTCCAGGCTCTGAGCTAGCTGTCAACACAGAGCCTGACACGGGACTCGAACCCACGAACTGTGAGATCATGACCTGAGCC
>NW_024084758.1:0-1504 GCF_003009895.1 Hyaena hyaena | reverse complement strand
TCAGCTAACATCATCCTCAACGGGGAAAAACTGAGAGCTTTCCCCCTGAGATCAGGAACACGACAGGGATGTCCACTCTCACCACTGCTGTTTCACAGAGTGCTGGAAGTCCTAGCATCAGCCACCAGACAACAAAGGTAATGAAAGGCATCAGAATTGGCAAAGAAGAAGTCAAACTCTCACTTTTCGCAGACAACATGATACTCTACATAGAAAACCCGACAGACTCCACCAGAAGCCTACTAGAACTGATCCGTGAATTCAGCAAAGCTGCAGGGTACAAAATCAACGTACACAAATCGGTTGCATTTTTATACACCAACAATGAAGCAACAGAGAGAGAAATCAAGAAACTGATCCCACTCATAATTGCACAAAAACCCATAAAATACCTAGGAATAAACCTAACCAAAGATATAGGAGATCTGTATGATGAAAACTTATATAGGAAATTAAAGAAGATACAAAGAAATGGAAAAACATTCCATGCAATGGATTGGAAGAATAAATATAGTTAAAATGTCATTACTACCCAAAGAAATCTACACATTCAATGCAATCCCAATCAAAATTACACCAGCATTCTTCTCAAAACTAGAACTATCCTAAAATTTGTATGGAACCACAAAAGAGTCTGAATAGCCAAAGCCATATTGAAGAAGAAAACCAAAACGGGAGGCATCACCATCCCAGACTTTAGCCTCTACTACAAAGCTGTCATCATCAAGAGTATGGTATTGGCACAAAAACAGACATACAGACCAATGGAACAGAATAGAGAACTCAGATTTGGACCCAAAAGTGTACAGCCAATTAATCTTTGACGAAGCAGGGAAGAGTATCCAATGGAAAAAAGACAGCCTCTTTAACAGATGGTGCTGGGAGAACTGGACAGCAACATGCAGAAGAATGAAACTAGATCATTTTCTCACACAATACACAAAAATAAACTCAAAATGGATAAAGGACCTGAATGTGAGACAGGAAACCATCAACACCCTAGAGGAGATGTAGGAAACAACCTCGTTGACCTCAACCGCAGCAATTTCTTACTTGATACGTCCCCAAAAGGCAAGGGAATCAAGAGTAAAAATCAACTAGTGGGACCTCATCAAGATTAAAAGCTTCTGCACTACAAAGGAAACAATCCATAAAACTAATAGGCAACCGATGGAATGGGAAAAGATAGTTGCAAATGACATATCAGATAAAGGGTTAATATCCAGAATCTATAAGGAACTCACCAAACTCCACACCCGGAAAACAAACAACCCAGTGAAGAAATGGGCAGAAGATATGAGCAGACACTTCTCCAAAGAGGACATTCAGATGGCCCACAGACATATGAAACGATGCTCGGCATCCCTCCTCATCAGGGAAATACAAATCAAAACCACACTGAGATACCTACTCATGCCAGTCAGAGTGGCTAAAATGAGCAAATCAGAGGACTCTAGATGCTGGCGAGGATGTGGAGAAATGGGCACCCTCCTACACTGTTGGT
>NW_024084756.1:0-1505 GCF_003009895.1 Hyaena hyaena | reverse complement strand
ATCACTGCTTTATTACAAAGGATATATTAAAGAATACAAAGGAACAGCCAGATGAAGAATAAATAGAGCTAGGTCTATGTCTGGAAGGTCTGGAGAGGAGGAAGTTCACTAAGGAACTGACAGTAGGATGGGGCGAGACACTGGCTAGCAGATGCGTTCCTGTTCACCAACTCAGAGCTCTCGGAACTCTGTACTTCAGGGATTTTTTTTTTTTTTTTTTTTTTTTATGGAGGCTTCATTATGTAGGCACGATGGATTGAATTGCTGACCATTGGTTTTCCACCTCCAGTCAACTTCTTGGGGATATGGTTGCTGTTGAGGGGTGGAGTGAAAGTTCTCATCACCTAGTTTTCCCCCCTACCAACCAGCCTGATCCACTGGTCATCCAGGGACTTTTTAGCGTCACCTCTTTAACATAGTGTAGTTTAAAGGGGCTTGTTATGAATAACAGAAGGGGTTCTTTCACTTTTGTCCTTCTGGAGCTATTCCAGAACACAAACCAAGTATTATAATAAAAGATGACTCTGTGCTCTAAACACTTAAGAAATTGCAAGGGTTTTAGGAGCTATGAGCCAGGAATCCTAGAGGAAGACCAAACTATATATTTCTTGTTATACCTCCATATCACATTTTCTATTATCACAGTGGTTAAGGTCAGCCAGGAAAAGTCGCAAAACTGAAATTTTCTCAATAGAAGATTCCTCAGTGGTATAGGTTTGGCAGAAACTTAAGTGGTATGGTGAAAAACATATATATTTCAATTTGAAGTGTTGATTTTCACTTCTTAAAAGAGGACTTCGGTTACCTCTGGTTTGCCTTCAAACTTTCCAGTTGGGTTCTTTTCAGTTTGTCTGTTGGCTCAAGTGGAAGACCCTGAGGGCAAAGTATCCCCTGATGGGAACTGAAACTACCCACTGAGGCCCTGAGCCCACAAGACTCCACCTGTGATTGACTCCAGCACAGTGGTTGATTTGACCTTCCCTTCCTACCTCCACTACTTGCCCATCTTTGCCCCACATGGTCCTTATATAAACCTGGAAGTATTTTCAGCACATTTGAGACAGTCTTTGCGATGCTAGTCCACTGTCTTCTGGACATTGGCCTCATGGAATTGAGTTCCTTTCTTGTTCACCACCACTCATTTCTCCGCCTTTGGGTTTTGTCAGCGAAAAGTGACCCAACCTGGGTGCCTGGTTGGCTTAGTTGGTAGAGCATGTGGTTCTTGATCTTGAGGTTGTAAGTTCAAGCCTCATGCTGGGTGTAGAGTTTACTTTAAAAAAAAAATGTAAGTGGCACCTGGGTGACTCGGTTGGTTAAGCATCCAACTCTTGGTTTTGGCAAAGGTCAGGATCCCAGGTTTCATGAGATTGAACCCCACATTAGGCTCTGTGCTGACAGTGCAGAGCCTGCTTGGGATTCTCTCCCTCTGCCCCTCCCCTTCTCATTCTCTCTCCTTCTCTCTCTCTCTCTCTCTCCCTCCCTCTGCCCCTCCCCTTCTCATTCTC
>NW_024084755.1:0-1505 GCF_003009895.1 Hyaena hyaena | reverse complement strand
GCCTGGGCAAGTGTGACCGTTCTGCTAACATGGTGGTGGAGCCAGAGAGGCAGCAGCTGGCACTGCCAATCAGCTGTGCCCTTAGCAGCAGGCTTTTGTGAAGGAGATTTGAACATCACACCTCCATGGCTGCCACAGCATTTGACTTTGGACATTTCAACCATCTAAGATCTGTGGTATGGGACCTTAGGTATTTCCTGCCTCCAGCCCTCAGGTGTATTTAGTTTAATTTTTAATAGTTTACTGATGTGTAATTGATTTACAACAAATGGCACACTTTTAAAGTGTACGGTTTGAGGGGCACTTGGGTGGCCCAATCGGTTAAGCGTCTGACTCTTGGTTTTGGCTCAGGTCATAATCTCACCGTTCGTGTGCACGGAGCCTGCTTGGGATTCTCTCTCTTCCTCTCTATCTGCACCTCCCCTGCTAACTATCTCTGTCTCTCTCAAAATAAATAAATAAACTTAAAAAATTTTAAAAAGTATACAGTTCGATAAGTTTGACATGAACACCAAGATAATGAACATGTTCATCACCCCCAAAAATTTCCTTGTACCCTTTTGAAAATTCACTCCCATCTCTCCTGGTCACTCCCTGCTCCAGTTCCCAGGCAACCACTGAAATGCTTTATGCTACATCAGTTTGCATTTGCTAGAGTTTTATATAAATAGAATCATACAATATGTTCTCCTTTTTTGCCTGGCTTATTTTTACTCAGCACAATTATTTTGAGATTCACCCATGTTGTAGCATGTATAAGTAACTTAATTCTTTCTATTGTTAGGTGGCATTCTATTATGTAATTATGTCATATTTTGTTTATCCTTTCATCTGTTGTTGGACAGTTAGGATGTTTCCAGAATTGGAAACAAACAGAGGTGCTATTAACATATAAATCCTTGTATGGACATGGTGTGATTTTTATTTCCCCCCTCCTATGTAAATATTTAGGAATGAAATGGCTAGATCATACTGGAGGTATATGTTTAACTTTTAAGTGCCAAGCTGTTTTCCAGAATTTTACATTTCCACTAATAGTGTATGGGAGTCATAGTTTTTTGGCATCTTAGTCTACATTGATGTAGTCTGTATTTTTTATTTTGGCCATTTTAGTAGGTTTGTAGTAGTATCTCACTGTGATTCAGTTTGTATTAACCTAATAAATAGTGATTGATGTTGGCCTCTCTTCATGTGTTTATTTGCCATCTGTAAATCGTTGCCACTTTTCTATTGAGCTGTTTGTTTTGTTATTATTGAGTTTGGATTTTTAAAAATATATGTTGCATGCAAGTCCTTTATCAGATATATACTTTACATTTCCCCCAGTCTGTGGCTTGTCTTTTACTTCCCTAAGTGTCTTTGGAAAACATCAAACATTCAAATTGATGAAGTCAAGTTTATCAAGTTGTTCTTTCATAGCACACACTTGTGATGTCGTATCTAAAAACTCATCGCCACAGTCACACATACACAAAAATCATTATTCTTTTTTTCTCCCCCCCCCC
>NW_024084754.1:0-1505 GCF_003009895.1 Hyaena hyaena | reverse complement strand
CGGAGACAGGGAGGGGGAAAGAGCGTTGGCGATGAACGCCAGGCTTGTGTTCGGGGAGGAGCATCTGTGAACAAGATCACCCCCGGGGCCGCTGCACTTGCTCTGAATGCGAGCTGCGGGCGACGCCACCTGCACGGGGTCCCCGCCCACCTGTTCTCCGGCCCCGCACGCAGTAGGCAGTGGAAAACGAGTTTAATGCGACCGGTTCCCAGCGTCTGCGGCGAGTCCGGTCACGTGAGCCACGCTCCTTGGGCACAGCCCGAGGCCCGCCCTGTGGCCACGGCCTCCTGGGGCCCCTCACCCGGAGGACAGAGCCAGGAGGGCCAGCAGCCAGGCCCCGCCGCTCCTCAGGCCGCGTGCTCCCCCGCCTTCCCTGTACGTGCTCTTGTGGATGATCGGCTCCTGGGTGTTGCACAGCGACTCGGCACAGCAGTGCACGTACAGGAAGGGCATGGGCTGCAAGAGCACAAAGGACTTGACTCTTCCGGCGAACGCGGCACCTACTGGACAGTACTTGGAGCACTGCTTCGAAACATAGTAGAAACGTGGGTATATTCCTAACAGGAGAGAAAGACAGAGAAATGAATCACGGGAGCTGAGAGCAGTGGCTCCAAAGCCCTTTCCATCTGTACCTGCCCAGTCCCGACCTTCAGGAGACCCCATGGTTAAAGGGGCCCCTCTGTCTGCGCAATGTCAGGAGCCATCGCTGAGGCAGACAGGGTAAGACCTTTGTGTTTACAGCTGCTTCTGGGGATGCGGGTGGCTTGCCTGGAGTGTCACCACGAGATGTATGTCCCTGCCCCACCCCCCGCTGGCCTGTCCACGTGCACGGGGAACAGGGTCTGGGACTCTCCGTCTGGGGACCTACAGGCCCCCAGGCCTCACCATCTCACTACCAGGCTGCTCCAGACTCTGTAACCAGGGGACACGCAAGGGAGCAAGGGACTCCTGCCCATCGTGGCCACTGCCTGGGACTCAGCACCGGCCTCTAGATGAGCCGCGCCAGGGGCCCACGGCCCGGTGCTGTGACCGTGAACCCACCACACACAGCCGGGCTCAGCACCGGCCGCGGGGTCACTCTGCTGGCTTCCCCTCATCTTAGGGTTCATGGTGCAAATCGCTTTTCCCTATGAGGTAGTGACGTTCACGTCAAGCTAGCACGAGTCCCAAGCTCCCCCTCGGCACCCCACGTGTTTCCGGGAACGGGGACTCTGCGGTAGCGGCAGGCACGCTGCTCAGAATTCTCCAGCCCTGACAAGTGCCACTTCTCCGGACTCCCTTCGGGGGCTTCATGCGGCCCAGGTTCCCAGGTATATACACGTGGCAGAGTGGTGGTCACCCAGCTGTTTAAAGCACACGCACTCCTTCCGGAACATACTGTCAGCCCGCGCCCCTCATTACGTACACCTCCTGTAAACGCACTTGTCAGTGGGGCGGTGGAAATTAACGGCTCATCGTTCCCTTTAAAATGAACGCGAGTGGCCCTAGGCTTGTCCTCCCGCACC
>NW_024084753.1:0-1508 GCF_003009895.1 Hyaena hyaena | reverse complement strand
TAGAGTGAGAGATTTTAATTTACCTCTCTAATAGAGATCTAAATAGAAAATATCAATCTTACAAAAATATCAGAAAGATATGTCATTCTTTTTTAAAAATATTTTTATGTGTTCATTTCTGAGAGCGAGAGAGCGAGAGAGCGAGAGAGCGCTTGGGCAGGAGAGGGTCAGAGAGAGAGGGACACAGAGAATCTGAAGCAGGCTCCAGGCTCTGAGCTAGTTGTGAGCACAGAGCCCGACGTGGGGCTCGAACCCACGGACCGCAAGATCATGACCTGAGCTGAAGTCGGACTCTTAACCGACTGAGCCCCCGAGGCGCCCCAAGATATGTCATTCTTGAGGATGGACTATAAATGAGCAAGGATAGAAAGAGGGAGTTAAGATCCTTTACAAGAATCCAGCTGAAAGATAGTACTGTCTTGGCCTTGGGTGGTAAGAGCAGAGAAGGTGAGGAATGTTGAGGCTCTGGATATATCCTGAAGGTGGAGAAAGCAGGTTTTGCTTACAGAATACATGGGTATCAGAGGGAAATCAAGGAGGTGAGCATAACGTCAGGAGTTTTTACCTGAACAACCAGGTGAGTGGAGTTTCCTTTATTGAAATTAGCTAACTGGGGAATTCACAGATTTGTACAAAAGATGGTCATGGTGGTAACTCAAGAGATTAGCTTGGGACATCTTAACATGGAGATGCCTATTAGATGTCCCAGTTGGAGATATAAGGCAGTTAATTGGAAATAAAAGCGTGGACTTCCTGGAAGAAGTTGGGAATCAAATATAAAGATGAGAATCAACAGCATTAGATGGCAGTTGAAGCTGTAAAACTGGATGAGATTATATCTGAAGTGAGAGATGATAGAGAGTTGAGAAGTCAGTCCTGGTGCACTTTTAGTGGCTTAGAGGAATGGGGTATCTGGGAAGAATGGGAGTAGGGACAGCAAATGAGACTGGAAGGAAAAGCCGCAAAGGTAGGAGGAAAACAAAGAAAGTACCATATTCTGGTAGCCAAGTGACCAACTATGTCAGCCGCTGTTCAGAGGTGGAGTAAGATGAGAACTGAAAACGGAACATCAGACTACGCCCAGCTGGAGGGCACTGGCCGCCTTGACAAGTGTGGCTTCCGTGCAGTAGTGAAGAGAACCTCCCGGCTGAACCGCTTGCGTTTCAAGAGGTAACAGGAAGAGAGCGAGTGGAGATGGTTAAGTATAGATTTTTGTTTCATGCTTCTGTTAGAAATGGAAGCAAAGGAGGCAGAGAAAAGGCATGGAAAAGTCAGAATGTTTTCCTGTCTTAAAAGTGGAAGGAAGAACAGTATATTTGTATATTCATTGGAATGACGAAATCAAAGGAAAAAATGATTAGGAAAGGAAGAGAGAAGACAGCTGGATGAGAAACGTCCTTGAGTGGGGGTACAGGATGTCATCTAATGCCTCTGATAGATGCCCGTCTGGTTCCTGCACGCTAATCGGGCGGGTGTGCAGAGTGTATTTGTGCGAATGCAGGTGGCTT
>NW_024084752.1:0-1508 GCF_003009895.1 Hyaena hyaena | reverse complement strand
CCCGACGCGGGGCTCGAACCCACGAACCGCGAGATCATGACCTAAGCGAAAGTCGGACGCTTAACCGACTAAGCCACCCAGGCGCCCCAAAAGAATATTAATGTTTATTATTTATTTTTGAGAGAGAGAGAGAGATAGAGTGTGAATGGGAGAGGGGCAGAGAGAGAGGGAGACAGAATCTAAAGCAGGCTCCAGGCTCTGAGCTGTCAAAACAAAGCCCAATGGGGGGCTTGAACTCACGAACCCTGAGATGGTGACCTGAGCTGAAGATGGGCGCTTAACCGATGGAGCCATCCAGGGGTCCCTCTTTGATTACTTTGTAATTACGGGAACGGTTTTTGTCTCTAGCTCTTGAGCTCTGCAACCATGTAACCTAACCAGACTAAGGGACAACACAACTCAACTGTCCCATAAGCACCTCACCTTCAAAGGATGTCCCCCCATCTCCCCACACCTGTTCCTTTTCTTCAGTTCCTCATGCTCATAATCATCCCACCCTCCTCCCAAATGCTCACACTTGACACCAGGTAGTCTTTCCTGCATAGAAAAAAATGTCTGGTCTTTTTAAAAATATCACCCTGATTGGTCACTCATCCCTTTTCCTGTTATCACTATCATAATTGAGGCTTCTCTCACCAACACCACTGCAAAAGGGACAACCTCACCGTAATTCTCTGCAATTAAGCCAGGGAGATCATTTGAAAACAGAAGCTCTGGGGCACCTGGGTGGCTTAGTGGTTAAGCATCCAACTCTTGATTTTAGTTCAGGTCATGATCTCACCATTCATGGATGGAGCTCCAAGTCAGGCTTTGTGCTGACAGTGTGGAACCTGCTTGGGATTCTCTCTCTCCCTCTCTCTGTGCCCCTCCCCTGCTCATGCTGTGTGTCTCTCTCTCTCAAATAAATAAATAAACGTTAAAAAATAAAACTTTATAAAGTAAAAATAAAACAGAAGATCTTCTTGCAACTCTTTTTACTTAAGTTTATTTATTTTGAGGGAGGGAGGGAGAGAGAGAGAGAACAAGTGGAAGAGGAACAGAAAGAGAAGATAGAAAGGATACTAAGCAGGCTCCAAACTGGCATCACAGAGCCCAACGTGGGGCTTGAACTTACGAACTGTGAGATCATGTCCTGAGCCGAAATCAACAGTCAGACGCTTAACCGACTGAGCCATCCAGGTGCCCCTCTTTTTTTCTTTTTTTAATGTTTATTTACTTATGGGGGAGAGGGGAGAGACAGAGAGAGAGAGAGACAGAGAGAGAGAGAGAATGAGTGTATGAGAGGGGGAAAGGCAGAGGAAGAGGGATAGAGAGAATCCCAAACAGGCTCCATGGTGAGCATGGAGCTCCATGCAGAGGTCCATCTCCTGACCATGAGATCATGACCTGAGCTGGAATCAAGAAGAAGACATTCGGGGCGCCTGGGTGGCTTAGTCGGTTAAGCGTCCGGCTTTCGCTTAGGTCATGATCTCGTGGTTCGTGGGTTCGAGCCCCGCGTCGAGCTCTGT
>NW_024084751.1:0-1509 GCF_003009895.1 Hyaena hyaena | reverse complement strand
TGTGTGTGTGTGTGTGTGTGTGTAGTAATGATAGAAAATTCAGGTAAGCAGAAGACCTGGACAGAAAGCATATACTGGACACCATCAGCAGTAATTTTTCCCTAAATTCGGGTAGAATTATTTGATTTCCTGACCCGTGGCCCACCCTGCAAGTACTTGTCTGGTAGTATGGGACCTCGTGATGTCTTGCCTGTCTGCATTCCTCTGGTCTGGGAAGTAGCAGGGTATCCTGAATGTATTGGGCACTGAGTTACGGAATTACAACATCTAGGCTTTTTGACAGGAGGAATGACTAGTCAGTGAGAGGAAGTCCAGGGATCTTTCTTTTTCCTACTCCAGGCCAAACTTCAGCTAAAACAATTTTTTCTCCAAGTGGTAGGAGCTTCTCAATGACAGAAGATGCTATCATTTTACCATATTTCCCAAATTTTCTTGGTTGAATGAGTGTATCTTTTATGTTATTGTGAGGTAGAGAATTGAATGTTGATTTCTACAAATTGGGCTTTTGAAGAAAAATTGTCTTGCAATTTACTACTTTCAGTATGTATATGTGCAAGTGTCTCAGCTGGGCTCAGGTGACAAAGGCCAACATGAAGTGGGAGAGGGGAGATTTCACCTCCTCCTCCATCATTTTACCTCAGGTGCCGAGGCTTAGTGGGGTGGGGGAGGGAATGCCCCAGAGGATAGCCATCCCTGCAGCCAAGTTATTTTATGTAGACCATCAACCAGAGTGGCAGTGGCCAAATGCTGTCTTTCAATAGCTGTGGCCAGAGATTTCCTGAATGAGGGTGAATATGAGGAAAATAGGTGAACAGACTTATTCTTGACCAGCCGGTGGCCAACTCCCGCAGACTGCTCTGTGCCGTGTGGAGGCATTTGAGGGCTGCAAATGGGAAGGCAGCACTGAGTGTGAAGGGGGAACATGGAGAAGCTGGATGTGGGAGGATGAATAAGGAAGCCAGAAGCCTGTGGGGGTGTGTATGGAAGTTTGAGCAAACAGGTATGGTGCCAGCCCAGCTGGGTAGAGAAGTTGGGTGGCTATGGGCCCACGGGAGGCCTGAATGTGTGTGATGCTGCCCAGCATTACACTGATGGCTAATGGGCACAGGCGGGGCAAGAATCTAACAAGAAACACATTTTATAGGCTGATTTTGTACTGTTTTCTGAGCTGCCAGAGACCCTGGTAAAAAGGGACCTCACTCAACAGTTGAGGAAGGTATGGAGGTTTAGCAATGAGCCCAAGCCCCAATCATTCAATACTCCACAAATTAGTCAGATGTCTTAGTTCTAAACATTTATTTTTGAGAAAGAGAGGTGAGTGGGACAGGGAGAGGAGCAGAGAGAGGGGGAGAGGATCTGAAACAGGGTCATGCTGACAGCAAGACCAACGTGGGGCTTGAACTCATGAATCGTGAGATCATGACCTGAGCTGAGATTGGATGCTCAACTGACTGAGCCGCCCAGGAGCCCCAGATGCCTTAGTTCTTTTTTTCTTTTCTTTTTTTTTTT
>NW_024084750.1:0-1510 GCF_003009895.1 Hyaena hyaena | reverse complement strand
TTCCTGCTTTCTCCTCTAGGGTTTTGATGGTTTCCTGTCTCACGTTCAGGTCCTTTATCCATTTTGAGTTTATTTTTGTGAATGGTGTGAGAAAATTATCTAGTATCATTCTTTTGCATGTTGCTGTCCAGTTCTCTCAGCACCATCTGTTAAAGAGGCTGTCTTTTTTTCCATTGGATACTCTTTCCGGCTTTGTCAAAGATTACTTGACTGTATATTTTTGGGTCCAATTCTGAGTTCTCTATTCTATTCAACTAGTCAATGTGTCTGTTTCTGTGCCAATACCATACTATCTTGATGATGACAGCTTTGCAGTAGAGGCTAAAGTCTGGGATGGTGATATCTCCCGTTTTGGTTTTATTCTTCAAAATTACCCTGGCTATTCGGGGTCTTTTGTGGTTCCATACAAATTTTAGAATAGTTTGTTACAGTTTTGAGAAGTATGCTGGTGCAATTTTGATTGGGATTGCATTGAATGTGTAGATTGCTTTGGGTACTAATGATATTTTAACTATATTTATTCTTCAAATCCATGAGCATGGAATGTTTTTCCATTTCTTTGTGTCTTCTTCAATTTCCTTCATAAGTTTTCTATAGTTTTCATCATACAGATCCCTTATATCCTTGGTTAGGTTTATTCCTAGGTACTTTATGTTTTGTTGTGCAATTGTGAATGGGATCAGCTTCTTGATTTCTCTTTCTGTTGCTTCATTTTTGCTGTATAAGAATGCAACCGATTTCTGCACGTTGATTATGTACCCTGCAACTTGGCTGAATTCTTGAATCAGTTCTAGTAGGCTTCTGGTGGAGTCTGTCGGGTTTTCTATGTAGAGTATCATGTCGTCTGCAAAAAGTGAATGTTTGATTTCTTCTTAGCCAATTCTGATGCCTTTTATTTCCTTCTGTTGTCTGATGGCTGATGCTAGGACTTCCAGCACTATGTTAAACAACAGTGGTGAGAGTGGACATCCCTGTTGTGTTCCTGATCTCAGGGGGAAAGCTCTCAGTTTTTCCGCATTGAGGATGGTGTTAGCTGAGGGCTTCTCATAGACAGCTTTTATGATGTTTAAGTAGGTTCCTTCTATCCGGACTTTCTCAAGAGTCTTTATTAAGAAAGGATGCTGTATTTTGTCAAATGCTTTTTCTGCATCTATTGACAGGATCATATGGTTTTTATCTTTTCTTTGGTTGATGTGATGTATCACATTGATTGATTTGTGAATATTGAACCAGCCCTGTAACCCAGGAATGAATCCCACTTGGTCATGGTGAATCATTCTTTTTATGTGCTGCTGGATTCGATTTGCAAGTATCTTGTTGAGAATTTTTGCCTCTGTATTCATCAAGGATATTGGCCTGTGTTTCTCTTTTTTTGCTGTATCTCTGTCTGGCTTGGGAATCAGAGTGATGCTGGCTTCATAAAATGAGTCTGGAAGTTTTCCTTCGATTTCTATTTTTTGGAATAGCTTGAGAAGAATTGGGATTAATTCTGTTTTAAATGTCTGGTAGA
>NW_024084749.1:0-1511 GCF_003009895.1 Hyaena hyaena | reverse complement strand
TTTCAAATATATTTGAACAATTAGGTGAATTCACAGACAGGATCTATAAATAATAAGGATCAACTGAATATATACATATGTATGTATTAATGTAAATATACATATGTTGATATATAGCTGCATACACATATATAGTGCATTAATAGCTAACTTTTAATTCTGTTATCACTTTAGGTGCAATTTAATTAAAATAAAGGATAAATATGTAAGCACAGGATTTTAACTCAGACTGTATGAAACACTTACTGAAACTTTTTCCTTTTCACTATTATTCACTTGGGCTCATTTCAGTCTATTGTATCTTCTGTTCAGTTTTTAAAGACATTGAAATTTTATAGGAAACTATAGGAAAACTTCTTTTCCTAAAAATATTCATGGGGGAAAAATAAAAGCTCAATTTAGGCAAAATGTGAAGTTCACTAAGCCCATTTTACTGTGGTATCAAGTAGGGGTAATTTTATCGCCCTTGGACAACTCAAATAGTTATTCTTACTCAAAAACCTGACTTCTAATATCCATAAAAATTTTTGAGTGTTTTTTATTTTTGTTTATTGGGGGGATGGGCAAAGAGAAGGAGACAGAAGATCCGATGTGGGTTCTGAGCTGACAGCAGAGAGCCTGATGTGGAGCTCGAGCTCTTGAACCAGAGGATCATGAACTGAGTCAAAGTTAGATGCTTAATCAATTAGGCCACCTAGGCATCCCCCAAAATTTTGTTTAATGTAAAACTGAATGCATATATACTAAGGATCACATATTTTCACCATCAATCAATATTATAATATTGATGATACATAATATAGTAATATGAAGTTTCTTTCCATCCTTTTTCTCAAATTCCCCTAACAAAAAGAGGAAGTAAGATCTTTTATTTTCCACTGTAACAAGAACAGCTCAATTGCCAATGATTGGCAAGGAGTTTCTTTCAGAAATGAGCTACACAGAGAGAAATAGGACTGATGGGGGAGGCAGGCATTCTGAATAAAGAAGTATCATTACAGAGAGCTCAACAGAGGAGCATCAGGGTAAAGTAGTCTGTCATGGGCAGAGCTATTTAGGTAGACTGAGATATAGGGATGTGTGGGCTTTAAACTGTGATGGTCGGAAAGGCAAGAGTAACAAACATAAGTGTGGTATCTTTTAATCTAAAAAGCGTATCAATTTTCTAATAGAACACTAAAAGACAAATTAAAAGTAACAAACCAAACATTAGTTTTCAAAATTGAATGTTTCCCTGTTTGTCAGAATACTGATGATGGAACTTCATATACCTGAAGGTAAATGCGCAACGACACGCACACCACTGCCATCTTTGCAGCCTAACTGTAATCAGCCTCTGCTGATAACTTGGCTGCCCCAGTCATGGCTTGATACAGCTGTGATGAGGTGACAATATTTAAAGAAATAAAATTTTTAAAAAAATCTTGAGACTGATACTATGTTTTTTTTACTTTTTGTTTTTAATTTAGGAAGAGGTCAATGTTTTTTAAAAAGCAAGAAACAAAAAAAAA
>NW_024084748.1:0-1511 GCF_003009895.1 Hyaena hyaena | reverse complement strand
GGGGGGGGGGGGGGCGCGGGCCGGAAGGGCGCGAGTACCAGGAGCCCAGGGACGCTGGGGGCCACGCTCGGTGGTGGCCGCCACAGAGGATGTGAACACGTGATCGGTTTTTGTAAGTTGTGTTTTACAACGGTCTGCCGGGCTGCTAGGTGTGGTCAAGGCTCCGTACAGCCACCTCTTTGGTATGTTCCAGAACGTGTCTCTCCTTTGCCCTCTCACCCCCAGGGGTGGGCAAGGCTCCTACTGTTAAAAGCACTGACTTACCCCTCTTCCTCGACCCCTCAACTCAGTCCACTTGTGTGGCCCTTCTGTGTCCTGGGGGGCACCTGGTACCCGCTGCATGGCCCCTTTCCGACCACTGTATGCCCCCCCTTCACAGCGACCTCTTGAGAGCTGGCCAAACCCACCATGTCACTTGCACCCCCTCCCTAACCCTGCGGGATCCTGGCTTCTGCCCGGTCCCTCCACCCCTCCCATCTCGCTCTGGGGGGGCATGGCTGAGGCCTCTCCGAGGGCACCTTCCCCCCTCGCTCCTCCTCCAGGCCTCCTCCCTGGGCTCCGGTCCTCGCTGGTCGCCTCCCTGCCAGACTCCGCCTCCACCATCGGGCCCCTGCGGCTGTGTCCTGGGCCGCCCTCCCTCTCACCCCCTCCACAGCCTCAGTTTCCATCTAGTCGCCAGTGACACCCACATTTCCGTCCTCTAGTCCCCTGGTCCCCAGGCCTCCATCCACAGGGGTCTCTTCAGACACCGGAACCCAGCACGCTGCCTGAGCTCTGGGCCCCCGACCCCCCCCACTGCAGGAGGCAGGCCCAGCCGCACCCCGTCCTCTCACCGCTGGGGGCGGGGCAGGGGCATTTTATCACTTTTTATGCGGACATTCAGCACCCAGCTCTCCCTGTTTCTCCTGGCGAATTTTTCTAAAAGTAAGCTTACATCTTTAAAGCTTTTTAATTAAAAAAAAAAAAAATTATCCTGTTAAAGTGCTAGAAGAAAACAGGAACTTTTTAAATGTACTTAACCTTCGGATGCAGAATGCCTTTCTAAGCAAGACACACAATAAAACATTCCACTAAGTAAACATTAAAATGTCCTGTAAGGCAAATGCATGGGGGACAGACAGTCCAAAGGTAAGGGTCCTATCAGCGGGAGCAAACATATTCCCAGCAGCTCTGACAAACGGACGGGCCGGGGTCCTCTAACAGAAGTTCTCAAGATCAGTTACAAACTACCGCGTCCCAATTTAAAAACCCGGGCAAAGGATACTAACAGAGAGGAGCCAGTGGATAATTCGCATCTGAAAAGGCACACAATCTCTTCCGTGAGTAAGAAGTGCAAATTAAAACCCAGAGGCATCTATCGCCCGTCAGACTGACAAATTCCAGGTGTGGGAAATGGTCCAGCCCAAGCCGGGGACAGAGAAGGATTGCACAAGCTTGGAAATTGCATCAGATGAGAAATAGCCTCGGGGGGGCGCCTGGGTGGCTTAGTCGGTTGAGCGTCCGACTTTCGC
>NW_024084747.1:0-1512 GCF_003009895.1 Hyaena hyaena | reverse complement strand
GAGAGTCAAATTGAATGCAATTTAACTTAATATTAATTTAAACATTTGTCTTCCGGGGCACCTGGGTGGCTCAGTCGGTTGAGTGTCTGGCTTCAACTCAGGTCATGATCTCACAGTTTGTGAGTTCGAACCCCACATGGGGCTCTGTGCTGGCAACACAGAGTCTGGAGCCTGCTTCAGATTCTGTGTCTCTATCTCTCTCTGCCCCTCCCCTGCTCGCTCGCTCGCTCGCTCTCTCTCTCTCAAAAATAAATAAACATTAAAAATTTGGGAAAAAAAAGAAACATTCATCTTCCTGGGAAAGGAGCTATATATTCCATTACAGATACCTCTGTCGCATCCATTTCGATGAGGAAAAAGAATGTAGAAAAGAAGGAGGTCTTTAGGAGAGTACATTTACTTTAACAATGGTAGGGTAATGTATGAAGGGAGAAAACTTACAAATAAACGTGATAACCATAATGAGGCTTAAGAAATGATCATTTTTACAATGAATGAGCTGATATTTTTTCCCTAACAACGTTAGCTTAGTGAAGTTAGATATTTAAGTGTAGGCTATACTTTATATTTCATAGCCCTTTTAGAAAGTTAATATATATTTATTCTTGATTTTTCTCTCTATTAAGCGCTCAATTGTGGAGAGATGATCGTGTAAAGTAATTGATGGTTTAAAATCATTCTATTCTGCGTTTAAGTATGTCTGATACTAAAACAGGAAAAAAATAATGACACAGTGGAGCAATTTACAAAAAAAAAATCCATGCCCTTATGACAAGTAGTGTTATACAAACCACTATGGGAATGAAATAATGTGCTTCAGTAACTGAATACCATTCTACCAGTTGCATTAAGTTCACATAGAAATCTTGAAGTGATGAAATTAATTTTACCCACTTAATCTGAAGATCGTTATAATTAAAAGTATACTTTATTTTTGAAGTTAGGCTCTGGCTTTGGATCTTATTTAGAAGTTTCAGTGTCTCTTTAAAGTGTGAACTTTAAAAAGCTAGCTTCCATCTCCAAAACATATTAGGTAAAAACTACTAAAATCAAGAATCTCATCCCTGAATTCAGAGAGTGTATTCTTCAGAATTTCTCTGCGATTTATGGTCCCTGAGCCCCACTTCTTCTGTATCCTGGAGCGGGGAGATCACCTAAGGGACCATTAGACCCCTTTTTCGCACCCAATTTCCCAGCAAATCCTATATAGAGGGTCTATTCTCAGAAGGTAAATATTAGAGCAGGAACGTCTAATAGTGTTATTATTATATTAAAATTTTAATTCCATTAGTAATTTAATCGTGCAAATGTAGAAATTGAGTGATTGGGAGTATGAAGGATCTTAATGTGGTTCAGAGACCTGAAGATGGTTGATTTAGAAGGAAGAATCAAGGAGGATGTAACATTTGTGTTCTGGAATTTGAATAGCTGTCAAGTCAGAAAAGAGAGGTAAATGTGGCTTATTCATCTTTGTAAGCCAGCGCCTACCTCAGTCCCCGACAGAACCCTCCT
>NW_024084746.1:0-1512 GCF_003009895.1 Hyaena hyaena | reverse complement strand
CACAGACTGAAACAGGCTCCAGGCTCTGAGCTGGCAGTCAGCACAGAGCCCGACGCGGGGCTCGAACCCACGAACCGCGAGATCATGACCTGAGCAAAGTCGGATGCTTAACCGACTAAGACACCCAGGCGCCCCAGTGTGCTCGCCTTCTAGAACACCAAACACCCACTGCTATTCAGCACTTGCCCTGTGCAAGCCAGTCCACTCCATTCTGACAAGAGGCACAGAAAGGTCTAGTTACATACACAGAGCCACAGAGCTTGTGGCTGAGCTGTTGGTGGGACGCAGGCAGCCAGTGCCCAGGCCTAGCAGCCATCACCAGTTGTTAAACACCAAGAAGCAAGGGGTGGAAGCTACCAGAAGCTACTTTAGTTCTGCAGAATGTGAGACCAGGGGTGGCCTGGGAAAGGGGGTTGGGGTGGGGTGTGTGTGTGCGTGCGTGTGCGCGCGCGCACACAGTGAGTGAGGAGGCAGCAATGCAGGCACCAGACCTGAGGGGCACAAGTGGTGGCCAGGGCTGGAGACACGCAGGGGATGGAGGCCTCGGGACCAGACAGGAGGGGTGGGGCGCACACTCTTCCAGTCCAGGGGGCCCAGGCGGCTGTGCAGCTTCCCAGCCAGGAACAGGCTGAGGTCACCTGCAGCTAGCTGGTGGCTCTTGCCCACGATGGGGGCTGAGCACTCAGGGGCTGCTGCCGAGCCCCACACCAGCAGCTCTGGCTTCAGAAAGGCAGGGCAGAGATGGACACACTCCTGGCCCCACTGGCCAGGGCCCGGTCCACCCCTCCTGGGACCCGTCACTCCTGTGGGCTGGGTGCTTAATCCCCTCAGGGACTGGACACCCTCCAGGGCGCGTGCAGTCCAGTCTGACACCATGATGCCCTGGAGTCCGTGCTCTCACCTTTGCAGGCCACACCGCACGACGCACAGACCAGGACAGGGAACAGAAGAGGGCCTACCCCTGTTCCGGATCCCCATCCGTTTAGGCTCTACTGGTCTTTCTTGAAGCTGTCCTCTGTCAACAGAGTCTGAGACTGTGACGACCGCGCTCGACTATGTGTTTAACACGCACTTTTGAATCTGCTGCGCTGAACAGTCACTTCTGACACGACCGGAGTAAAAACTTGTACCAGGGGTGCCCGAGGTCACGATCTCACGGTTCTGGAGCTGGAGGCCCCCCGTTCGGCTGCCTGGGATTCTCCCTCTTCCCCTCCCCTGCTTGTTCTCTCACAAATAATCATTAAAAAACAAACAAACACAAACACACTGAACTTGTACCAACCCCCAGCCTGAGGGGCAGGAACGCTGGCCCCCTCCCTGGGCCCTCCAGTCCCAGCCCCTGTGACCTGCTACTATGGTGGGGAGCACCGTGCAGAAGCAGGCACGCACAGGCGGGCAGAGCCCCAGGCCGGGTGGCTGACACCTTTATTGCTCTGGCGCGGGGGGGGGGGGGGGGGGGGGGGGATGCTCAGGAGCTCTTGGTGGGGCGGGCGCGCCTCCTCTTCACCATCA
>NW_024084745.1:0-1513 GCF_003009895.1 Hyaena hyaena | reverse complement strand
TAGGGGGAAGGCAAATGCCGAGGGGTGGAGAGAAAACGAATTATCTGTGCTGGAAAAAAAGGAGCAACCGAATGGAGGCGTGAGCATGTAGGAGAAAGCGCACAGCCACTGATGAGCTTCCTCAGGCTCCCAAATGCGCTCTCCGAGGGCGGGGGGGAGGCACAGGATGTAACCTCTTGCTTCTTGATGCTGCCCCCTTGTGGTCCTATCGGGAAGCTGCAGCCTTGTGGATGATGGGCTGTAGCTCTGAGAATGACTCTTCAAGGACCAAGGACCTGACTCCATGAGCTTGATTTGAACTCCTTCCATTGCACCTTAGCTCTCCTTTCCTTTCAAACCAACTCTTTCTTCCTTGAGCCACTAATCATAGCTCCCTTGTTCCCCCCACAAATGGGACAGTGTACAATGGTTCTTTACACGAGGGGCTCTGTCAGGATACATTTGTGTCCAAACTGGAGTCCCACTACTTGCTCATGCTATGACCAGGCTTAACCTCAGTTAGATGAAAAAGAAAATGAGACATCAGCAATTCTCCAGTGAATGTGTATTCATATTATTACTCAAAACAACTGGAAGAGCCAATGAAGTATGAGGAAATCTGGTTGAGATACTGCTACAACAGTCAGGGGAGGAGAGTGGAATGCAGCACAGAACGCTGCTGAGAGATCAAGCTCTAGAGGGAATGAAAGTAAAAAAATCAATTGAAATCTTGACAGGCTTGTGGGAAGAGAATCTTGAATGCAACAAGTGAGGAGTAAGTGGGTTGGGAAGAAAGGGAGAACGTGGATGTAGACAACTCTTTGAACAAGTCTGCATGTGAAGAGAAGGGCTAAAATGGTCAATACATGAAGAATTGATAGTTCTAAGGACTTTATAAATGTGCATTTTGGAGCTGCAAGAGATTGAACACAAGTACATGTGATGGCGTTAGTAAAGAAGCTCCATGTTCTCAACATTCAGAGAGTTCAGATCATTTAGCACCTCCTAAACCAAGAATTTGAGTATATCCTCAGTCAGAGTTCTCCATTGTTGGATGGACCAACAATGTTAAACTGTCTACATTGAATTCATTTTTTCTCTTTATTTCTTGTGAAAAATAATGAAATGGGCACCTGGGCGTCTCAGTCGGTTGAGCGTCCGACTTCGGCTCAGGTCATGATCTCACAGTTCGTGGGTTTGAGCCGCGTGTTGGGCTCTGTGCTGAGAGCCTGGAACCTGCTTCAGATTCTGTGTGTCCCTCTCTCTCCGACCCTCCCCTGCTCACGCTGTCTCTCTCTCAAAAATAAATTAAAAACATAAAAGATTTTTTTTAAAATAGAAAAGAAAAATAATGAAACAAAAATATAGGGATATGCTGTTATTTTTAAAGTCATATCATGATCCATTTTACGATGGAAGGTACTATTATTATTTTTATAACACGGGAAAAAATGTTTGAAAAGTTCCTGTGAAAAATCTCCATTCAAAAATTGTGGCAGCTTGGTGCTTGATGTTGCCACCAAAAATTTAAGGG
>NW_024084744.1:0-1513 GCF_003009895.1 Hyaena hyaena | reverse complement strand
TGGCACAAGCAGTTCATGCCCCTAGACACAAGTATCTCCGTGCCTCAGTTTCTCCACCTGAGAAGTAGGGAGAGTAAGAAACCATCACATAGGTTTGTGATGGCACTGAATGAATTCTTGTAGGTAAAGTGTGCAGCGTATGTCAAGTGGTCAGAAATGGTAATCTGAAGGGATGGATATTAAATGAGGCTTCACAATTTTGCAAGTTCTGGAGCTGGATTCAAACCTGGGAGTCTGAGTTCCCAAACCATTGCTTTGCCTACAAACTATCATCTTACCTCAACAGAATTCAGTTTTGACAGACCAGAAGCATCATAAACAAACAAATAAAAGGCAAGAAAAGGAAAAACACACTGTTGGTGACCCCTGGATCCCTCTTTCTGTGACCCTTCACCAGAAATCTGCATGATTATTCTCCAGAACAATCCATAGGATCACTATGGTAAAGTCTCGACATGTAAAACCTGTGAGACAATGTCATCTTGCCTTATGTATTCCTCACAAATATAAGTGGCTCAAAACAAAATATGAATTCCTGAGACCTTAGTGAAGTCATAGAAAAGAACATAGCTAGCTTTGGAATGGGATCTGGAGGAAAGGTCAGGAGAACAAAGAAATACATTACATTACAGGTACATCAGTGTAGCTTTTTTTCCAGCTACAATTTTATGCTTGCAATTATCTTCATATAGAACATTCTGTTTCTCTACTCATGTAAGTTCACCACCGATTTTTCTCTGTGTATTACAATCTGTGGACTTGGTTGTCTATCATTCAGTAACTCAATCGTTGACCAAGTGTCTGTCTTTCACCGCAGACTGAAAGCCTGGATATTCATTGGGTGATTGAGAAAAAAAGATCATTATATTATCATACCACCATGCTTACCTCTGGAGCGCCAAAGGAGTTGGGTGGTAGCATATATCTGATATTTGTATACAGTGTAATTCTGGATAACACCCAAAGTATAAAAGTAAATGTGCGTTTGGGGGCCACAAATTGAAACTCTCATATTCGTAGGGTCTCTTTTGGACAACTCTTTATGTGAATGAAGGAACATGTCCCCCCAAATCATGCACTCAATACCCCTTTTGGTATAAAGAATACAGGGAAGGCATGCTAAAAACAATGATAGATACCTTCCGTATCAACCACTCTGGATTCACTCTCCATTCCTGTAATGACTAATTTGAACATATACTTTTGCAGTTTTAAAAAATCTTACATTAAAATAGACATTGCCTTGTGTTTTCCCCTAGGAATACGTAGTGGTGACAAGAAAGGGGTGCAGGATTAGTCTACTTTTCTAAGTAGAGAAAAAAAAATCAAGGCAGCTATCTTGATAGAATAACCTAAAACAGAAATCGAGAAAGAAAACAGAACTATAAAACACATTCATAACTCTGTATGTCCAGATGGAGGGAGATGTTAAACAATAAAAAAGCATTTTGAGCAAGAGTTAACTAGCCAGTTCAGAGCAGACAGCACTAACGAGTTCTTTATGAACATACCA
>NW_024084743.1:0-1513 GCF_003009895.1 Hyaena hyaena | reverse complement strand
CCAGCACCCGGCCCCCCCAGCACCAGCACCTGGGACTCCCCCCCCCAGCACCAGTGGTGGCCTGGGGTCTGGGAAGACCATCACAACCCAGACCAGCCTCTCTCAAGGCCAACAGCCCTCAGCTTCCTTCTCATAAGGCTGCATTTCCCACAAAAGGGAACCCACCTGCTCACGCGCTCCCTTAGACAAGACCGCTAATACTGTGCTTTCAGAACACAAAACACAACGGCCAGGAAGCCATTTAGGAAAGCCTTCTCCCTGTTACACTGAACTTCCCTCAAAGTTAAAAAAAAAAAAACAAAAAACAAACTACACAATTTTTCAAGGTAGCTTCAACTGCTAATAACCCCGTTTCCTGACAACCTTGGCACCAGCACCCTGGGGCCCGGGGGTGGCCCTGGGGGTGGAGGTGGCTGTTGGATCACTGACTGACCCCATCACTTGACTGAACGGTGGAAATTCACAGTCGGCCTTGGTCCAAACGCCAAAGTCAAATCTGAAAACTCAGCACCGCCACCCCTTGCAGCCCTCCCTCTGATCGAGCAAAAAGTGAAACTAACCCGCGGCCGCGTCGAGCGCGGTCCCGGGCGCCTCGCAGGGTCCCAGGTCCCCTGAGCCCCGAGCCGGGCAAGGGTCGCGGCGCGTCAGGCGGCGGAGGCCCCCGAGCAGAGTCCGCGGGGAGACAGGGGACAGGGGGTCGCGCCCTCCCTCAGTCCCGGGAGCCCGTGCCCTCCCGGGGCGCCCTCTCCCCCAGCGCCCCCCCAGGCCCCGCGGGCCCCCCCACCCCGGCTGCAGCGGCCTGAGTAGTGGGCGGACGGGGAGGTATCCTGGGCCCCGGGCGGACCAGGCGCGGGGAGCCCGGCGGTGCGGGGAGGACCCGGGCCCGCGGGCCCCCCCAGCCCCCCGGCCTCCCGCAGGCCCCGCGCCGCAGAGGGCCGGCTGCGCTCCGCCCGGCGCGGGGCCCCGGGCCGACCTCCGGGCGTAGGCCGGGAGGGGGGGCACGGGGGGGGGCGCCCTCGGGCGGGCAACGACCTCGGGCGGCGGGGGGTGGGGGGGGCGACCGCGGGCGGCGGGAGGGGGGCCCGACCTCGGCGGGGGCCGCGCCGCTCACCTGCAGCCGCCGCCACCTGCTTGTCGCGCGCGCGCGCGGCCTCGGCGTCGCCTCCGCGGCCCCCTGGGCGCTGCGCTCCGGCCCTGGGCGCGCCCGGCCCTGCGTCGGGCCTCAGCGAGTGCGGCGCCCGCCGCCCCCGGCCCCCATCCCGCCCCGCCCGGCCCGCCGCCCTCCGCCCTCGGCCGCGCCGCCCCGCCACTTCCTGTGCGCGGCGATCCCACAGTTCCGCCGGCGCGCGGGGAGGGGGGGCACGGGGGGGACACGCGGGGACACGCGGGGGGCCACGCGGGAGGGCACGCGGGGGGTCTGGGGGCACGCGGGGGGGCACGCGGGGGGTCTGGGGGCACGCGGGGGGACTCAGAAGAACACGCGGGGGGACTCGGAAGAACACGCGGGGGGGCC
>NW_024084742.1:0-1514 GCF_003009895.1 Hyaena hyaena | reverse complement strand
ACATCTGGCACACACAGGGTATCCAATATATGCTTTTGATGCTATTAATTTCCCCCCAAGTAAGCCTCATAGGGTGTTTCACATACAGTGATGGCTTAATAAGATGGGCTGGCATGAACGGAAACCTTTCTGAAGCAAGCACAATGGGTCACAAAGACTGAAAAACAAGACAAGGGAACAACAACAACAACAACAGCAACCCAACTTCCTCCCTGCATCCCCTATATCCACATAACACATTCTATCTCATATTCTTTCCATACACTTAATAAAAAGTATGGGCAGCAGGAGATGCTCAGAGAGTTCTTGATTGAAAATCCTAAGACTGCATCTTTTGTTTAAGGGCTTTTCTTAGCTTGACCTGATTTTGCTCCAGAGGTGAGGAATGTAAGATCTGGTGGCATATTTGGGGCATTTGGGGAGTCAGAATCAAAGGGTGGGTAAATACCTGATGGGGGTTGGGGGAAGAAGGGGGGAGAAGGGGTGAGCAGCGGGGAAGCTTAAGCCTTTGGGGTCAGCGCCAACCCCTGCAATGGGCATATGGTTCCGGAGGAGAGCCTGGCCACTAGCAGGGAGAGGTGGCCACAGTGTAAAGGGGCAAAGGGTCCGGGTGGGAGGGAGGCAACCGAGATCCCAATTCCAGGGACTTGACAGCTCAGGGAGAGAGAGAGGCGGCTGCTCGAGGCAAGGCTTTTGTTCTTGCCCCCCACTCTCTGTCTCCACCTCACTCCGCTCACGCACTCCTTACCTCCCTCACACACGGCGGACTCACACATGTCCCCCACCCCTTTCGGCAGCCTGCCTTGTTAACCTAGAAACTAGGATCCGGAATCCTCCAAACGCAAGACTCGGGGGCCAGGGCTCCCAGGCCTTATTGTGTCTCAGATCCGCTTCAATCCTAGGCGGGAGGGGACGGCGAGAGGGTGAAGGCGGCAGAGACCACCCCTCACATGCATACACGCGCTCAAATCCACCCCTGTACGGAGCCCAGCGCCCCCTCTCTGCCGAAGTTGGCTTCCTGGGCGACCTCCCCCAGCGGAGACGCAGGGATGGGGATGGGGAGCGCCATTGCCAGGGGAAAGGTGGAGAGGGAAGAGGAGGGAGAGCGGCGCCTGGAGGGGAGGCGGCGGGGCGGGGGAGGCAGCCCACCTGGACATGTGCTCCCTTTGCTGCCGGTGAGCTTTCTCCAGCCCCAGCTTGTGAAGATGCCTACAAGCACCATGACAGCCACCACTCCACAGATGGTGTAAACGATCAGGTTGAGCTTGTCCTTCGTGAGGTCGCGCAAGGGGTCGTCCTTGAGCTCGGGTGGGCTTGCCAGTGTTGAGCCACAGAGTAGTGTCTTAGTTGGTGCAGGTGTTCTGGTTCAGTTGTCGCTTCTTTTTTTTTTTTTTTTTTTTTGTTTTGTTTTTTTTTTTAGGAGAGAGAGAGAGACAGCGTGAGCAGGGGAGGGTCAGAGAGAGGGAGTCACAGACTGAAACAGGCTCCAGGCTCTGAGCCGGCAGTCAGCACAG
>NW_024084741.1:0-1515 GCF_003009895.1 Hyaena hyaena | reverse complement strand
AAAAAAAAAAAAAAAAAAAAAAAAAACAGGACTGAATGATGGGCTGGTCAAAACCAAATCCCTCTTCCCAGAACTTGTTGGAAAATTGACTGAAAGTTGGGAAGGCTTTGTTTACTGTCACTGTTGCAAAACACAATTGCCTCAATGCTAACAGCTATGAATGAACAGCATAAACTATAAGCATGAATAGCATAAGCAGTGTAATTCTAATGTGCTTTCTGCTCAGCCATTTTTGGGCAGTCTTTCAGCAAAAAGAAATTATACCTCAACAACTATAAGAAAATTCACAGGATAAAAAGTGTTTCTTTTTAAAGCCAAGTCTGTCAAGCTACAGGCATATGATTGATTTGCCTTTAGGTATGAGGGGGCAGAGGGAAGGGGATTTCCCATGTAAGGACCTCTCAGAATTTTTGCTTCCTGGACCACATGGGGACTTGGAAAGTCAAATGTGTGATGTCAGACAAACATAAGAAAGAAAAAATGGCAAAAGATTGGGTGTATTATTACATTATTTTCCACTGTCATATAAAAGAAAAAGAACATTGACCCTTTATATACACAAAGAAAATGTCAGAAACACATAGTCATCTCATGTAGTTAATGCCCATTTTATTATTGAAATAGATAGAACTATCTGGATTTCCAGCTGTACAGATCCATTCTGTTTAAAACTTCTTAAAACTTTGCTTATCTACTTAAAGAGTGAATCTGCAGTATGACTATTGATGCAAAGTTTTTAGCTCACATACATATTTTAATGTTTTCAATCTGGTCATTACAAAATACTCCTTGTAATAGTTTCTACCTTAACAGAATCAACTATCTATTTTTACAACCCACTTGAATTTATTTTCTTTTAAAAGAGAAAATTATTGGGACAAATAAAAAGAATTTTTAGGAAAGGAGCCAAAGTAGAAGTTTCATATTTGTCAATGTGTATGTGAAGCTCATTCATTTTTCTCTTGTTATTGTTAGTCATCTTACAAACATAGAACCACAGAGTCTTCACTTCCTTTGGTAATACAGCTCTGTCAGCTCTGGCAATTACAAATTCTTGACAATTTTTACGAGTTTTGAAAAAAGTAAGTTTCCTTTCTTATCAGAAAGTGTATTCTCCCCCTAGATGCATTTAAATAACCGAAATTGTGGACTTTGAAACAGCAAGTGGCAAAACTGTCTGCTGACCATGGCATCCACTCTCAAATGTTCCTCAATCCTTTGATTGAATATCGCACTCCTTAAAGGCAAGGTATTATTCTAAATCCTATCTTTTTAGAACCTCAAAGATAGGAGTGTTCTATTTGTAATTAATCGTTTTATATATTTAGACGCTCCCATATTTGGTGAGTAGATATTTATAATTGTTAGCTCTTCCTGATGGATAGACCCTGTAATTATTATATAATGCTCTTCTTCATTCTTTGTTACTGTCTTTACTTTAAAGTCCAGTTTGTCTGATATACGTATAGCTACTCCAGCTTTCTTTTGACTTCCCGTAGCATGATATATATTTCT
>NW_024084740.1:0-1516 GCF_003009895.1 Hyaena hyaena | reverse complement strand
CTGAAATAGGCTCCAGGCTCTGAGCTGGCAGTCAGCACAGAGCCTGACGCGGGGCTCAAACCCACGAACCGCGAGATCATGACCTAAGCGAAAGTCGTACGCTTAACCGACTAAGCCACCCAGGCGCCCCAAATCCCACTTAATCATGGTGAATAATAATATCCTGTTAAATTCAATATGCTAGTATCTTGTTGAGAATTTTTGCATCCATGTTCATCAGGGATGTTGGCCTGTAATTCTTTTCTGTGGGGTCTCTGTCTGGTTTGGGTATCAGGGTAATGCTGGCTTCACAGAATGAGTCTGGAAGTTTTCCTTCCATTTCTATTTTTGGAATAGCTTGAGAAGAATAGGTATTAGCTCTGCTTTAAATGTCTGGTAGAATTCCTCAGGGAAGCCATCTGGCCCAGGACTCTTATTTGTTGAGAGATTTTTAATAACTGATTCAATTTCTTCACTAGTTACGGGTCTGTTCAAAATTTTCTATATCTTCTCATTTGAGTTACGGTAGTGTGTGGGTGTCTAGGAATTTGTCCATTTCTTCCAGGTTGTCCAGTTTGTTGACATATACATTTCATAGTATTCCCTGATAATTGTTTGTATTTCTGAGGGATTGGTTGTGATAAGTCCATTTTCATTCGTGATTTTATCTATTGAGGTCCTCTTCTTTTTGAGAAGTCTGGCTAGGGGTTTATCAGTTTTGTTTATTTTTTCAAAAAACATCTCTTAGTTTCATTGATCTGTTCTACTGTTTTTTTAGATTCTATATTATTTATTTCTGCTTTGATCTTTATTATTTCTCTTCTGCTGGCTTTGGGGTGTCTTTGCTGTCTGCTTCTAGTTCCTTTAGGTGTGCAGTTAGATTTTGTATTTGGGATTTTTCTTGTTTCTTGAGATAGGCCTGGATTGCAATGTATTTTCCTCTTAGGACTGCCTTTGTGGCATCCCAAAGGGTTTGGACTGTAATGTTTTCATTTTCAGTTGTTTCCATATATTTTTAAATTTTTCTTTAATTGCCTGGTTGACCCATTCATTCTTTAGTAGGATGTTCTTTAACCTCCATGCATTTGGAAGTTTTCCAAAAATTTCCTGTGGTTGATTTCAAGTTTCATAGCATTGTGATCTGAAAATGTACATGGTATGATCTCAATTCTTTTATATTTATTGAGGGCTGTTTTGTGAACCAATATATGATCTATCTTGGAGAATGTTCCATGTGCACTCGAGAAGAATGTGTATTTTGCTGCTTTTGGATGAAAAGTTCTGAATATATCTGTCAAGTCCCTCTGGTCCGGTGTATCATTCAGGACCATTGTTTCTTTATTGATTTTCTGCCTAGATTTTCTGTCTAGATGATCTGTCCATTGCTGTAAGTAGAGTATTTAAAAAAAATTTTTTTTTTAAATGTTTTATTTATTTCTAGGAGAGAGAGAGACAGCGTGAGCAGGGGAGGGTCAGAGAGAGAGGGAGTCACAGACTGAAACAGGCTCCAGGCTCTCAGCTGGCAGTCAGCACAGAG
>NW_024084739.1:0-1517 GCF_003009895.1 Hyaena hyaena | reverse complement strand
GAGAGAGAGAGAGTGCACAGGCTGGGGAGGGGGAGAGCGAGAGGGAGACTCAGAATCTGAAGCAGGCTCCAGGCTCTGAGCTGTCTGCACAGATCCCATCGCGGGGCTTAAACTCACGAACAGTGAGATCATGACCTGAGCTAAAGCTGGACACTTAACCAACTGAGTCACCCAGGTGCCCTGATCCTCAAACATGTTTAAAATTGTTTAGTGACACAGAGAAATTAACAAATTCCTTTTCATCCAGATTTGTAATGTGTTGTTTCTTCAATTGAGGTGAATGTGACAGCTAACCTAAGTGTGGAGGGTATACTTGCCTAATTTCCATGATATGGCGAGAAATTGCTTAATTTTTTTTTTCTATTCAAAGCTCAGTAGGAATTTGAGAATTTTAGAATAATATAATGAAGAAGATTCTGTCATAATCAAAAATCACACTTTGAAATGTATGTTAAGTAGCTGCTTTTGCGTTTAGGAGTATATCTATACAGTGACTCTCCACATGGTGATTATTTCTAAGAGGGCTTGGAAAATTCTGAAGAAGAATTAACTCTACTAAACATGAAAAAATATGAAGCCCATGTAACTAAGTCAATTAATACTGGCACATGAAGAGATAGACTAGTGGAACAGTATAAAAGATGAGAAATAGACTCCCTTGCAAATAGGAATTTATTAGATGTCAACACCGTATCTCAGGTCAATGGGGAGAATATGGACTTTTTGATAAATGGTATTTGGATAAGTGAATAGCCATATAGAGGAGATAAAATTAGATCCATTTTTAAAATTACATAATAAACTAGGATAATTTCCAAAAAGATCTGAGAATTTAGATGCTGATGGAAATGCTAAATGTTACAATCCCCATGAAAGCATATTTGGCAGTGTATGGCAAAATTATGTATGCATTTATTCTAAATCAGTAACCTCCTTCTCAGAGTGTATGCCAAAAGTACATTTGTCAAACTATGACAAAATATATGTACCAGGCAAGTAATTGTAGACTATAATAGCAAAAGACTGGAAACAATCCAGATGTCCATCAGTAAGGGACTAGTTACTTAAAATGTATTACAGTAGCATAAGTGCAACTTTACAACGGAACAAGAAATATCTTCATATGTACCATAAGGTAATCATGAGGATATATTAGGTAAAAAAAGATGGTACAAAACATATAGAGTCAGCCACTGTTAGTGTAAGCAAGTAGGGCCATTGAACACATAGTATTTGACTAATAGCAGAAACAAGAATTCCTAAAATTAATTTAAAAAATTTTTTTAGAATTTAAATTTTGGTGGTTACGGCAAGGATGGAAGAAACTAGACAACCTTAATGATCTTGTTTTGTAGATTTGTCTTGGAACCATATAAATGCTATAAATGCAGCATTCAGTCATAAAATAAAATGAAAAAAGTAATCTCTAAGAATTAAAAAGTGAAACAGATGAACTAATATGTTTACATAGAGAATATTTTATTTTTTAAAGTTTATTTGTTTGAGAGAGAGAGAGA
>NW_024084738.1:0-1517 GCF_003009895.1 Hyaena hyaena | reverse complement strand
AAAAAACCTATGGTCATATGGTAGCGCCCAGGAAGCAGCTGTACTGCCATTAGGTGGCGTAGGTTTCTGTGCAGGGACGTAGGTGTGTCTACATGTGAATCCGTGTGATGTGACTTCTCAGGGCTCATATGTGTGTATGTGTGTGTGTGCGTGTGCCCACGGTCACGCGTGTGTTTGGTGTAAGGTGTGTTTCCCTGGCTGTACTTAGACTTCCCTAAGCATTACTCTTAATGGTGTCATTATCTCAATACAAATTCCCATCACCATTACATCATGAGGGATTATGCATATTAAAATGAATGGGAAATTAGAATGTAAATGTGTTCATTGTATGCCCATCACATGTGAATGTACAAGGGAAACAGTTGTCACATCGTACAGTGTCTGTCACAGTCTGGTGACCATAGGACTTCACCTCCTGGTAGGTCTCGTGGCGCGATTGATCATGGTGTGTCAGACTTGCCACTTTACTCGCACACGGCCCTCTTCATCTGAGGCTGCACAATGAGTCGTACCAACGTCACTCACGTCACAGAGTGCTGGGGCAGGGCTTCTTCCTTCTGCAGGCAGCTTTCTGTTGAGCCCCGTGCCTATCCCGATCTTGTGGGAATGGGAGAAATCAGGACCTTCTAGGACTAGGCAGGAAGACTCACTCCTTCTTTCTCCGCCTTCTTGGAATGGGATCTGACATTTCTCTGCAGATACTGCTGCTGAGAATCAACCTGTCTTTCTGAGATGAAAAATCCAGCACCCACCGCTGACCCTCGTTGCAGTTCTGTGTGCTGGGCGAAAAGTGTGATGCAAGGAGACCAACAAGGTCTTTGTCAGAGACTGGGGATCAGTGTGAGCACCTGGCCCTCTTCCAAGGAGCACAGTAGGCTATGTTGTGTACTGCAAGGTGTGGCATTAGCACCTCAACGGTGTGGAGGGAGAATCCCCACTCATATTCTTGTCCATCTGCCAGTGCAGAGAGGGGATGCATGAAGTCAGAAGTCTTTTTCAAGTAAACCACTGACAGGAGTTCTCGTAAGACGATATGAACATTAACAGAGCCAAATAAGGGTTCGAGTTTACTTTACAGCCTAACTCTTGTGAAAAAGAATGATGTTGATACCATTTGACTTCCATATTCCCGTTTCCACAAAGAAACAAGACAAGCAGGAGACTGCTGGACTTTTCAAAGTCATGGTGTACTCCGGAAACTGTCTCCTTGATGCAAGGTTCTCCTGGAAAGCCTTAATCTTGGGAGCATCAGTTCGATTATTGACAGTTCCTTACAAAGTCTCAAAATCAGGAGAAGCCATATTACCTGATCCCACCTGGCTGACACTTACCACGTTTGTGCTCCTTGGCAAAGGGGGATGAGAAAGGACAGGGCCACCTTGCTGGTGTATGTCCTGTGTTCACATTTTCTTAGCGCCTCGTCTTACGGGCTTCCTGTCATTCTCCCAATCAACCTCTGTGACCCGTCTCGCGGGAATGCACTTTTTGAAAAATTATCCCTTTTGTACATTATA
>NW_024084737.1:0-1517 GCF_003009895.1 Hyaena hyaena | reverse complement strand
CATTTTAGCCTAATTCATTATCTGTATGAAGTTATAAAAGTAGCCGTAGATGACTAGGAATTATGTCATTTGTATTAAACCCAGATCTATTTCTGAGTATGTGGTTCATGCTGTTGTGAAAAATGTTTTACCTTTTACCTTTGTCAGTTTGTAATGAGAGGATTTCCTTTTACCCTTTGTAGCTCAGAGAGCACCTGATGTATCATCTCAAACACAATAAACATGCTCCTGAAAAAAAAAAAAAAAAAAAAAAGAATATATAATAGGTCCCATCTGGTCATTGACCTCTCATTCTGTTACAGACATTGCTACTTTCTGTATATTATCTTATTTAATCTTTATACTGACCACACAATAGCTGACTTGTGACATCATTAGAGGAAAACATGGCCATGTTTATTTTAGGAAAAGTGAACCAGCAGAATGCATTACAGATTTGTATCAGAGGGTCCTGACACCTAGTGGCAGCTGCTGCCTGTAGTACAGAGCCCGGCAGAGCAGGCTGAATCAACTGGCACTTTTAGCCAAGTCCTTCCAGACTTTAATGACAATGGAAGGTACAGGTTTCAGTCTGGTAAGAAATAGACAATATAATTAATTGGAACCAGGTTTAAGATGATTCACAACATCAGTGGCTACATGTCTGGAAACCAGTAACAGAGACACTTCTCATTGGGAATTCTGGGAAATGGTACTTGAAGAGAGATACATTTTAATTACTTCTTTGATGTCATGACCTTCACCAAACCTTTTTTTCTTAAACCTTCTTCACAATGTTAGATACTTTCTTGATTTCCTTTTCTTTTGCCTAGTTACTTCTGTTTCTTTCTCCTTTTCTAGCCATTCATTTGTATTCCTGTCTACATTGCCTTGTAACATGCCTGTAGCAACTCGGGGACTGATTCCTGACAGCTGAGCGACTGTAATAAAAGGAAAGAAACATGAAGCAGAGGAAATCCATTTGAGATGATCCTTCAGATTAGTTAAATCAGCCTCAAAGGAAATTAGTGGCTT
Source organism: Hyaena hyaena (assembly GCF_003009895.1). Classification (NCBI taxonomy): domain Eukaryota; kingdom Metazoa; phylum Chordata; class Mammalia; order Carnivora; family Hyaenidae; genus Hyaena; species Hyaena hyaena. Next base: position 503 of record NW_024084737.1, on the reverse strand, counting down.
TAAAGGCTGAATTGGTTAACTGGACAAAGGTTCAAACCAGGATTGAAGATGAAAGGTCCTAGACCCGTAAACTATTTGAGAGCTACAGTGTTTTTAGTGTTTTCCTTAATGTTCACGCCTTTCAGTGTATTTCAAAGAGTAGTGAACATTGGGGCGCCTGGGGAGCTCAGACAGTTAAGCCAACTTCAGTTCAGGTCATGATCTCACTGTTCGTGGGTTTGAGTCTCGCGTTGGGTTCTGTGCTGACAGGTAACTCAGAGTCTGGAGCCTGTCTCAGATTCTGAATCTACCTCTCTCTGACCCTCCGTGCTCGCTCGCTCTCTCTCTCTCAAAAATAAATAAAACATTTAAAAAAAAAAAACAAAAAACCAAGAGTAGTGAACAAAACCAGAATGTTTTCTGTGTAATCTACCAGAAGGGAATGGGGCTCTGAGGGCTGGCACACGCCCTCCCCAGTATTGTGATTGTGAGCAAACCCAGACTCTGCTGTTGTCTCCAGGCAC
>NW_024084736.1:0-1518 GCF_003009895.1 Hyaena hyaena | reverse complement strand
CGCTTAACCGACTAAGCCACCCAGGCGCCCCCATATACTTATCTCTTAGGACCATTTTTGCTGCATCCCAAAGTTAAAAAAAAGATTTTCTAATGTCTGTTTATATTTGAGAGAGAGAGATGGAGAGAGAGACAGAGGATGGGATGGCAGAGAGAAAAGGAGACACAAAATCCAAAGTAAGATCCCAGCTCAGAGCTGTCAGCACAGAGCCTGACACGGGGCTCGATCTCAAAAGCCATGAGATCATGACCTGACCCAAATAAGATGCTTAACCAACCGAGTCACCTATGTGTCCCTGCATCCCGAAGGTTTTATACCATCATATTTCATTTTCACTTGAATTTCCATGATTTTTCCTTTGATTTCCTACTTTGATTCTTCCTAGATGGGCAGGATCTACTTTAATCTCCATGTATTTGTGGTCTTTCAAAATTTTTTCTTGTGCTGGACTTCATACTGTCGTGGTGGCACATATGCAGGATATAATCTCAATCTTTCTGTACTTATCGAAGCCTGAATTGCGACCCACTAGAAAAATATTCTAGAGAATGTCCCATGCACCCTTGATAGGAATGTGTATTCTGCTGCTTTACGATGAAATGTTGTGAATAAATCTGTTAAGTGCATCTTTCCCAGTGTGCCATTCAAAGCCATTGTTTCCTTGTTGATTTTCTGCTTAGATGATCTGTGGATTGCTGTAAATGGGGTGTTAAAGCCATCTACTTTTATTGTATTACTAGCAGTGAGGTTCTTTATGTTTGTGATTAATTGATTTACATATTAGGGAATGCCAAGTTGGGGGCATAAATATTTACAATTGTTAGATCTTCTTGGCGGGTAGTCTCCTTTATTATGATATAGTGCCCTTCTTATCTCTTGTTACTCTTTGGTTTAAAATCTAGTTTGTCTGATATAAGTATGGCTACTCTGGCTTTCCTTTGACATCCACTAACAAGATAAATGTTTCTCCATCCCCTCACTTTCAAGCCACAGGTGCTTTATGTCTAAAGTGAATCTCTTGGGGCGCCTGGGTGGTTCAGTTGGTTAGGCGGCCTGCTTCAGCTCACGTTATGATCTTGCAGGTTGTAGGTTTGAGCCCCGCATCGGGCTCTGTGCTGACAGCTCAGAGCCTGGAGCCTGCTTGGGATTCTGTGTCTCTGTCTCTCTTTGTAGCTCCCCCGCTCACTCTCTCATTCTGTCTCTCTCTCAAAAAAAAAAAAAAAAAAAAAAAAAAAGATACCATTTAAAAAATTAAAAAATAAGAATGTGAGTTTCTTGTAGACACGGTATAGATGGGTCCTTTATTTTCATCCATTCTGACATCCTAAGTCTTTTGATTGGAACCTTTAGTCCATTTACATTAGAGTGATTATTGATAGTTATGGATTTAGTGCCATTGTATTACTTGTTAAGTCATTGTTTCTGGAGATTTTCTCTGTTCCTGTTTAATCTTTGTCACTTTTGGTCTTTCTTTCCCACTCAAAGAGCTCTCTATGATATGTTTTGGAGATCTCATGT
>NW_024084735.1:0-1518 GCF_003009895.1 Hyaena hyaena | reverse complement strand
CAGCCCCCCCGGCCCAGCTCCGGGGGCACCGGGCGGGCCCCCCCCCCCCCCCGCCCCGGCGGACTCACTCCAGGAACCTGGTGATGTACTCGCGGCTGCAGCGGGACCAGGTGAGGGGCGCGGTGTCGTACAGGAGCTGTGGAGACATGATGGAAGGCCGTTTCCCAACGGGCTCGCAGTCATTGCCGCTTCCGTCGTGCTGAATCCCAAAACTGCGTGAGAGCACAGGCCCCGGGGGCCGGTGAGCCACGGGGCCACGGGCGGCTCTGCCTCCAAACCCCGTGCGGCCTGCGGGGCCGACGCCTCTCAGAGCCTCAGCCTCCCGAACCCAGTGCGGGCGGGACGGCCTCCCGAGCCTGAGGGGTACCCGCAGTGACAAGCCGCGGGCATGGGGGGGCGACAGCTGCCCCCACAATCGCACGGGGACCGGCAGGGAAGGACCCGGGTCCCTTCTGTGCACTAGGATGAGGAGTGTGCCCAGAGAGTGCCCGGGACCCCGCCCTGGGGAAGGAGAGGGAGATGCTCCGTGCTCAGCGCTAACTGCACGCCAGATGCCATGCTAAGCGCCTTCTGAAACCCCATCTCGCCCAGTCCTCCGGGGAGGCCCAGAGACGCCCAGGAACTGGCGGAGGTCACAAGCCGGGGAACGGCAGATCTGGGGCGGTCACTCAAGGAAGCGAGAGCACGTGAACGATGACCTGACACCTCTGACCAACAGGTCTCTGTGGGCCAAACGCCTCGTGCAGAGGTGCCAGCCGGGGGTGCCCGGAGCATCCCTGAGCCAACCTCCTCGATCAACGAGGGGCACACAAAAGACCAGAGAGGGCAGGGCACTGCTTGAGGTCACAGAATGACCAGGAACGCGGGTATGGGGGCCGCGCGCCACACAGGCACGGAGCGCACCGCGGAGGGACAGCCAAAGACGGCAGTGACTTTCTGGCCGTCTCGACCCCGTGTCAGCCAGGACTTGGTCGGAGCCAGCCCCCCGGCACCCGCGTGGGCCTCCCCACATCTGACAGGGGAGCAGCCTGGCTGCGGGTGGGGAGGGCGCGGGGAGGGCGCGGGGGCGGCACGGGGCCAAGCCCAGGCCTGCTTCCCTGGGGTCCTGGGGCCCGTGGCCCAGCTGCCTGGTGACCCCGGGTTGTCAGGGAAGCTGGGTCGTTAGTGCGGGAGCAGGGGTGGGGCGGTACCTGTGTCCGAGCTCGTGGGCCACCGTGAAGGCCAGCGGCAGGCCCGTGTCCTCGTTGATGTTGCAGCTGCGGTGCGGCTGGCACATGCCCGCCACGTGGGACAGGCCCAGGGTCTCACAGGGCCGGTTCATGGCCGCACACAGGTCCTTCCTGCGCACAGAGAGAAGTGGCCCTCAGGCTGACCCGGCCCGGTGCCAGGCCAACCCAAGCCTAGATGGCCCAGATGCTGGGTCTGAGGGAGGGGGAGGGGGAAGGGGAGGGGGAGGGGGAGGGGGAGGGGAGGGGGGAGGGGGGGAGGAGGAGGACTGCTTCAGAACAGATCTGCAGG
>NW_024084734.1:0-1520 GCF_003009895.1 Hyaena hyaena | reverse complement strand
ACTTTCACTCTTCGCAGATGACAAGATAGTCGATGTGGAAAACCCAAAAGATTCCACCAAAAATTGGTAGAACCGATTCATGAATTCAGCAAAGTGGCACGATATAAAATCAATGCACGGGAATGGGTTGCATTCCTATACACCAACAATGAAGCAACAGAAAGAGAAATCAAAGAATCTATCCCATTGACAATTGCACCAAAAACCATAAAATACCTAGGAATAAATCTAACCAAAGAGCTGAAACGTCGATACACTGAAAACCGTAGAAAGCTTATGAAAGAAATTGAAGAAGACACACACAAAAAAAGGGTAAATATTTCATACTCCTGGATAGGAAGAACAAATATGGTTAAAATATCAATACTACCCAAAGCGATCTACATATTCAATGTAATCTCTATCAAAGTAACACCAGCATTTGTCATAGAGCTAGAGCAAACAATTCTAAAATTGGTATGGAAGCAGAAAAGACCTGGAATAGGAAAAGCAATCTTGAAAAAGACAAACAAAGCAGGAGGCATCACAATTCCAGTCCTCAAGCTGTATTACCAAGCTGTAATCATCAAGACAGTATGGTACTGGCACAAGATCAATGGAACAGAATAGAGAACCCAGAAATGGACCCACCAATGTATGGCCAATTAATCTTTGACAAAGCAGGAAAGAATATTCAATGGAATAAAGACAATCTCTTCAGCAAGTGGTGCTGGGAAAACTGGACAGTAGCATGTAGTAAAATGAGCCTGGACCACTTTCTTGCACCATACACAAAAATAAACTTGAAATGGAAGAAAGACCTAAGCGTAAGACAGGAAGCTTTCAAAATCCTTGAAGAAAAAACAGGCAAGAACCTCTTTGACCTTGTCTGCAGCAACTTCTTACTCAACACGTCTCTGTAAGCAAGGGAAACAAAGGCCAAAAAGAACTACTGGGACCTCATAAAAATAAAAACTTCTGCACAGTGAAGGAAACAATCAGCAGAACTGAAAGGCAATTGACAGAATGGGAGAAGACATTTACAAACGACATATCAGATAAAAAGTTAATATCCATGTTTTATGTGTGTTGAGAATTTTGATAATTTCCTTATATTTAAAATTTGTTTTTTTTCACTTTTATTTATTTATTTATTTTTTTACAGATAGTTTATTGTCAAGTTGGTTTCCATATAACACCCGGTGCCCATCCCCACAAATGCCCTCCTCCATGCCCATCTCCCCCCTCCCCCCCACACCCATGAGTCCTCAGTTTGTTAACCTTATTGCAATGATCATCTCATAATACATACATGTATCAATTCATAATGTCATATGCCTTAAACTTATACAGTGTTACATATAAATTAAATCTCATGCTGAAAAAAAAAAGTTAGTATCCAAAACCTGTAGAGAACTTATCAAACTCAACACTGAAAAAAACAAATAATCCAGTGAAGAAATGGGCTAAAGACAGGAGCAGACACTTCTCAAAAGAACTCATCAACATGGTCAACACACATGAAATGATGTTCAACATCA
>NW_024084733.1:0-1521 GCF_003009895.1 Hyaena hyaena | reverse complement strand
CTTGACATAAATGCAATGACGGGTGAAGCTATGCTATCCCCACATCACAGAGAAGGAAATGGAGGCTGGCAGGTTATGTTATTTTCTAAGGCAAAGAGTAGAAATTGGATGTATGGAAACTGGTCCTGTTTTTTGCAAAGGCTCAACTCTCAACTTCTTTTTCCATTTACTTAAGAGGCATTTGCTTTTTCAACTATACAGTTGGTTACCACTCATGCTGAGCCTCCGCTCTGGTTCTACACTGCAGGTGGTGAAGGCATTTATTGTCCTGACCCCGGAATACCTCTCCCATGACCGGGACCAGCTCACCCAGGAGCTGCAGCAGCATGTGAAGTCAGTGACAGCCCCGTATAAGTACCCGAGGAAGGTGAGTGAGGGCCCATGGATGGGATGGAGTCCCCGCCATGGTTCCTGGGGCTCTGCTTCCCCAAATCCCCTCGTGTGGCCTGGGTGAGCTGATGTAGCCAACGGAATGAACATTTTCTGATGCAGAAGCAGTAGTTCAACTTAGTGATATGGGAGAACCAACTTAGTCAGATGGAACTTTTATTCGGTGTCAAAAACATGGCTGGCAGGTCAACGTAAAGAAAACCATGAGACAAGTGCCCAGAGATGAAGATTCCTTGTAATCTTTCAAAATTTGAAAAAGAAATTCAGATCAACACCTACCACACATTTTAGAAACATTATTTCTAGCAAGAAATACATTCTAAATTGCAACCCAATGCTTGTATAGATACATAACAAATAGGGTTAACAAAGTAATATTTATTCTAGCAAACAATACATTCTACTTCATTTGTTTTCAAGGCCATGTGCAACCTATGGAAATGTTCAGGAATAGAGAAATGATTACATTATGTCTAAATTACACTTAATGTTGTCCTATAATTTAAAAAGATGATGCAAATCTTTCACTTGCAATATCAAAAATCACAATATCTTATTAAGAGACAAAAGCAGGCTGTAAAGGAATATACATACTATCCTCTTTGTTGAAAAACACTTTTTGAAAGGATACATATGCTGTATATTTAACATTTCCTTCCTTTGTAAGAATATGTTCCTGCATTTTCTGAATGTTTACAATCAGGACATAGAATTATTCTGCTAATATTTATTTTGCATTCACCATGGGTGACAGGCCCTGGACTCAAAGAGTTACATTTTTTGTTGTTGTTATTTCATGTAATCCACTTCAAACTGGAGATGGTGTAACCATCCATTTTTGGAATAGAAATGGAGGCTCAGAGACTCCCAGTAAATTGCCTGAGCTTGGAGTTCATCAAAGGATGGAGCTGGATCTCAAACCCACGCATATCTGACACGAGAACATGCTTCGAATGTTAGGCTGTGCTGCCTCAGAGAGAGGAAAACAGATGATGCATACCAGTTAGGGCGGACTAGATGTTATTCTGGGTAACAGATAGCCCCCAAATCATAGGGCCTTATAATAAGGGAAGTATCTTCCTTGTTCATGCCTCATGTCCACCATGGTCCTCCTGGGAGCGGGATAAAAGA
>NW_024084732.1:0-1522 GCF_003009895.1 Hyaena hyaena | reverse complement strand
TTCTTTTTTTTTTTTTTTTTTAATGTTTTATTTATTTCTAGGAGAGAGAGACAGCGTGAGCAGGGGAGGGTCAGAGAGAGAGGGAGTCACAGACTGAAACAGGCTCCAGGCTCCGAGCTGGCAGTCAGCACAGAGCCCGACGCGGGGCTCGAACTCACGAACCACGAGATCATGACCTAAGTGAAAGTCGGAAAGTCGGACGCTTAACCGACTAAGCCACCCAGGCGCCCCATGGGCTCCGAGAACTTCTGTCTCCACTCTCTCCTTGGATGATCTCATTCACCCATGTGACTTTACGAGCTGCTGACTTTCTAACCTCCAGCCCAAACCTCATGCCTGATCATCCAAACCCATACATTCACCTGCTCCCTGGGCATCTCCCCTTGGGTGCCTCATTCAGTGCCCCTGATTGAACACGTGTAATCTGTATCCCCTTTCCCTCCAAACCCACCTCTCACCCCAGATTCCCGATTCCAGTCAGTGGTGCAGCCGACATCCAGTCAGTTGAGGCATATGGTCAATTCTGTCTCTGAAACACATCTTGGATCTCCGTTTCTGTCTCCCTGTTGCCAAAACCATCACCACCACCTTGGCCCATGCCACCTTCATGTCCGGCAGCATCCCCGGCCTTCAGCTTGTCTTCTCCCGACACCAGAGTGACCTTGGAGCAGATCTGATGATATCTGTCTGGTTTAGAGCCTTTCAGTGACTTCTTATTACTGGTAAAATAAGGTCCCAAGTTCTTATGTGGTCTCTCTGGGTCTGCTCCCCTGCCTGACTTATATACCTTCCTCAGGGGCCATGTGGCCCCTCCAGCAGGCCTTTCCTGATGTCTGCACCGAGTTAGGTCTCTCTGTCACACCCGCCCATCACACCCCACCTTCCCCGGGGGGACTTCTTGCTGATAGAACATGAATGTCATGACGAGCAGGGACTGTGTCTGGCTTCTGTTTCTGGAGCTGGCTGCAATGTGGGGCACGGTAGCTGCTGCATAAAGATCTGGGGGACTAAAGAGATAAGAGGAAATTACAAAGTACAGCCAATTTTTCTTACACGGATAACTCTTTTGTTGTTGTTGTCATCTTCCTTTTATTTGTTTTTTTGTTTTTGTTTTTTTCTTTTTGTTTGTTTTTTTTTTTTTACAAATAGTTTATTGTCAAATTGGTTTCCACTTAACACCCAGTGCTCATCCCCACAAGTGCCCTCCTCCATGCCCATCTCTCCCCTCCCCCCCACATCCATCAGTCCTCAGTTTGTTTCTCAGCATTCAAGAGTCTCTCATGGTTTGCCTCTCTCCCTTTCCCCCACCATTTCCCCCCTTCTTCTCCCCCATGGTCCTCAGTTAAGTTCCTCCTAATCCTCCTATATGCGCAAACATGTGACATTTGTCCTTCTCTACTTATTTCACTCAGCATAACACCCTCAAGGTCCATCCACGTTGCTACACATGGCCAGATTTCATTTTTTCTCATTGCCATGTAGTATTCCATGGTATAGATAAACCACATCTTCTTGATCCATT
>NW_024084731.1:0-1523 GCF_003009895.1 Hyaena hyaena | reverse complement strand
GATGGGCACGGAGGAGGACACTTGTGGGGATGAGCACTGAGTGTTATGTGGAAACTAATTTGACAATAAACTATTAGAAAAAAAATAGTTGTGATGAATTAAAAAATGCTATAAATGAGATGCATAATAAAATGGAGGCGTCCAATGCATAGATTGAAAAGGCAAAAGGAGAACAGGTGAATTAGAAGACACAATTATAAGGGTGCTTGGATGGCTCAGCCGGTTGAGCTTCAGACATCGGTTCAGGTCACGATCTCACAATTCTTGGGTTCGAGCCCCTCATCAAGCTCTTGATGAAAGCTCAGAGCCTGGAGCCTGTCTTCAGATTCTGTGTCTCCCTCTTGCTCTGAACCCTCCCCTGCTCATGCTGTCTCTATCTCAAAAAAAAAAAAAATTAAAGAAGGCATAATTATAGAAAAACAAAGGTGAGAAAAAAGAGAGATAAACTGATACAGGAGCACGAAAGGAGAGTTTGAAAGCTGAGTGATACAATCAAATGGACCAATATCCGTATCATGGGAATACCAGAAGAGGAAAAAAGAGGGAAAGGTGCTGAAGGAGTCCTTGAACAAATTATAGCAGAGAACTTTCTCAGTCTGGGGAAGGAAACAAACATTGAAATCCAAGAGGCACAGAGAACTGCCCTCAGACGTAACTTGAATCGATCTTCTGCATGTCATATCACAGTGAAACTGGCAAAATATAAGCACAAACAGATAATTCTGAAAGCAGCTAGGTATAAAAAGGCCATAATATACAAAGGGAAACCTATCAAAGTCGTTACAGACCTGAAACTTGGCAGGCCAGAAAGGAATGGCAGGAGATCTTCAATGTGATGAACAGAAAAAATATACAGCCAAGAATCCTCTATACAGCAACCCTGTCATTCAGAATAGAAAGAGAGATAAAAGTCTTCTCAAATAAACAAAAATTGAAAGAATTCGTCAGCACTAAACCAGCCCTACAAGAAATCCTGAGAGGAACTCGATGTGGGAAATGTTGCAAGAAACAAAAGATACCATAGACACCATCATAATCATGAATCCTACAAAAGACACAATAGCTCTAAACCCAGATTTTCAATAGTAACACTGAATGCAAATTGACTAAATATTCCATTCAAAAGAAATAGGGTAGCAGAATGGATAAAAAAACGAAATCCATCTATTTGCTGTCTACAAGAAACTCATTTTAGACTTGAGGACACATTCAGATAGAAACTAAGGGGATGAAGAAATATCTATCATGCTACTGGAAGTCAAAAGAAAACTGGAGTAGCCATATTATATCAGACAAACTGGACTTTAAAGTAAAGACAGTAACAAGGGATGACGAAAGGCATTATATACTAATTACAGGATCTATCCATCAGGAAGAGCTAACAATTATAAATGCCTATGCACCAAATACGGGAGCACCTAAATATATAAAACAAGTAATCACAAACAGAAACACTCTTATGGATAAGAATGTGCTAATAGCAGGGGGATTTAATATTCCACTTACAGCAATGCATAGATCAA
>NW_024084730.1:0-1523 GCF_003009895.1 Hyaena hyaena | reverse complement strand
CTTCTAAGAAAGAGCTGTCAAGCCCATTTCCCCATTTCCCCATGCGTGTCGAGTTTTCTGACCGTTTTCAGATTTTCCGTTTTGCATTCATTTCCACAGTTTCAGTATTCTAGGTCTCTGTCCCATTTTGTGTTTATTTTTTCTGCTTGTGGTTCACAGACACTCTTTCTTGCATGGATGGGTTTATGGTTTTTACCAAGTTTGGAGATTGAAGCCCATTACTATTGTGTCCCATCGTTTCTGGTGTTGTCCCCTGAGTCACTGATGCTCTTTACATTTATTTTCCGTCTCCTTGTCTCTCTGGGCTTCTTGCATAATTCCTATTGCTGTGTCTTCAAGTTCTCACTTTTTTGTCTGCATCATCCCATCTTTCTTTTTATAATGTTTATTTAGTTTTGAAATAGAGACAGAGCACAAGTGGGGTGTTGGCAGAGAGAGAGAGAGAGGGAGACACAGAATCTGAAGCAGGCTGCAGACTCTGAGCTGGCTGTCATCACAGAGCACGACCCGGGGCTCGATCCCACAAACCGTGAGATCATGTCCTGAGCCAAAGTCTGATGCTCAACCTTCTGAGCCAGCCAGTCACCCCTCATCCCATCTTTCTTAAAGCCCATTGTGTATAGTTGTTGACTTCACATATCCCACTTTTAGCTCTAGAAATTGAATTTGATTCTTCTTTAAGATTCCCCTTTCTCTCTGCATGACACGTTTGTTTTTCTTTAATTCCTGATCATATTTGTAATTCCTTTTTCACATTGTCAGCTCTTATTTGGGGGTCTTTGGCTGTGGACTGATTATTATCCTAGTCATGAGTCCGATATCCCTGCTTATTTGGATACTGAGTCATTTTTTATGGGTGGCTGGATATGAAACGGTGACAGCGTTGAACATCTGGGTTTTGTTATCCCCTTCTCATGAGTGCTGAATGTCATTTTGGCAATTAGTTAATAACTTCTGACTCAGCTTCATCTTGTCTAGGATTAATATTTTTATTGTGGTAAGAGGTAAGATACATAATACCTACCTCTTTCTATACTTATTTTTAAGCTCTGATGAGTTGAGATTAGCATTTGCTATAGAGCCATGTTGTTAGACTTCCCACTGATGTGTGACCCTTCATGGGATCTCGTGACCCATGTATTGATTAATATTGGCATGTTATAGGGAAAGGTGACTCTGAATGACCCACTTGGCTTTGTTCTGGGACTCACCGTGACTTTGACATAAATACATACCAAATACTACTTTTTCATCTTGAAGGAAGCTAACATTCCTCTAAAACATGGTATACAGGCCATGATGTCAGGAGGGCCTATGAGGAAGCCATCCGTGATTGGCCAGCAGAGCTGCCTGATGATTGTCTACCTGAACAAAGTCAGCCTGAGAGAGCCCTGGTGATTGTCAGGACATGGTGGCGACACCATGAGAAGGCACTGTGATGTACCAGGTTTGTTATAAAAGCTGGTCAAGGGCCAGGTGGCACTGGGGAGATTTTTGGCACTTCAATTTTTTTAATGTTTTTT
>NW_024084729.1:0-1523 GCF_003009895.1 Hyaena hyaena | reverse complement strand
TTTTCTGAACATGCAGCGGGGGTGGGGGGACCATTCCTGTGGAAACAACTGTTTCAGGTTCCCAGGACTTTGTGAGAGGAGAAGAGACCCTGCCAGCTGCCCACAGGCTGTGAAGGAGCCTGCTGCCAGTTGCTGGGCGGGGACCGCGGTCTGCGATCTGCAGTCTGGCATGCCCAGGCTAGGGCCTCACTGGAGCCAGAAGCCCTGGATTCCCTTCCCTGCCTTCCCTTTCACGTGGGTGGGACTCTCAGATCACAAACTCCCAGGTCCGAGAAATACAGCTTGTCTTTACTTTTTAGAATTATAATTAATACCGACTGTATATCCTCATCACACCAAGTTGGCAGACACTATGACCTCCCACTTTCTTGGATTCCCGAGGGGCTTGTGCTGGGAAAGTATCAGGGAGCCCCTTCCTCCTATTCTAGCCTTGGGCCTCACTGATTGTCGCCAAGACTCTAATTAGTCCAGCCTTCATGGCGCAGTGACTTTGGGGCTGGAGAATCTTGGTGGGGTCAGGGGTCTTGTGTCCAGGGTCCAGCCTCCCAGTACAGACCACAGTCCCCTTCTCAAGGTAGAGAGCCAGTGGGTTAAACAGGGAGTTCAGAGCTGTACAAGCAAGGCAGTCTCGGGGAATCCCAGGGAGGTCCTCCCCTTCTCCTCCTCCTGCCAGAGTCAGCCCCCTCCTAGCTGTAACCCTGCTTGGTGGGGAGAGATCTTGCCCAAGAGAAGATTCCTTTCCAGGAAGGAGAACAGTGAACCGCAGGTCATGATCTCCTTTCCAAGTGGGGGAGGGGGGGCAGTCCGTGTCTGCCAAGCTGGACCAGTACGTCTGAGGGGACCGTTCTGAGGAGGGAAAGTAGCTCTTTCAGAAACAGTTTTTCTTCTTTCAGGAAACCTAGAGAAGTTAGCCCTCAGCATGGGGAGAACAGGTTTGGGGGGCTGCAGAGGGGTGGTGACTGGCAACCCCAATACGGAGGTATGTGGGAGGCCGGCTCTGGCAGGTCCAAGGGTCCCTGAAGGATGGACGGTGTCGGCGAGAGAGTGAGTGAGAGCCCCAAGATTCTTTCTGATCACCAGGCCTGTCAATTCCTGTCAGTTTTGGTATCTTTATTTAAAGGCTAAACAACAACATGAAGTCAGAGAAAGAAATTTTTACAATAGGAAGCCGTTTGCGATAACAAGTTTTTGATATTCTGCAGAATTCTCCCAGTCATAGTGAGGTTGAGTGAATTTACAACCAAGGAAATAACAGGATGCTCTTCATGAAAAACAGGATAATATATATGTTAAGTTGTATACAGATAAGGTAGGAATCACTCTCTCCGGCTCTCAAGAGGATGAATGTTTCTGAACTGGTTTGTTTGTGCATACCACCATGAGGGCCCTAAATGTCTTTGCATCTGGGTTTATGTCTTAACTACTCTTATCTATCCTCATCCCAGCTGCCAGTGTAAGGGAGAATATTTGTGGAATATAGGCCTTGAGAAAGGGACTGCTATGTATCACTAATTAGTAAGTTA
>NW_024084728.1:0-1524 GCF_003009895.1 Hyaena hyaena | reverse complement strand
GAAAAAATACTTAAATGCATTTGTAGAATTTTATTTATTTTAAGAGAATTATTCATTGCATATATAGTAATGGTAACGTTTGCTAAATCTAGATTGTGGGTACCTGTGTATCTGATGAATTATGTGTATGTGTTCAGCATATTAAAACATTTGATAATTTATAAAATTAACATCTAAGTCTCATTGTATTGGGAACAGGAAAGGAAACTGAAGCCTCTTTAGGATTCTGAAATTCTTTAGAATCGCAGAGAGGGGTAGGGAAGGCTTAGAATCTGTGCCCTCCCTCATAATGTCACCTAAAGGAAAACATCCTGGGATTTGTTGCCCGTTGCCAAGTCTCTGATACCAAGCTGGATACTAAGTGAGAAAATTTATATTTTTCAGATGCCTTGTTTCCCAAGGACTGTCTTTGGGCAGTGGGGTTTGCTGTTCTCCTGTCTCTCCTGATCTTTGGTACAACCGTCAGTGTTCTATTTGTGAGCGCTAAAAAAGCCAAAGGTAAATGGAAAAAAAATTGTTGGATTTGGCTTCATTTTTGAAAGAATTAGAATATAATAGTAACAAAGAATTCATTAATAAACAATAGGTGGTCTTTAGCATTTAAGATTGAGAGGAAAAAAAAGCCTGAGCAGGGGAAAAAAATTCCATCTACAAATGGAATTTGCTCTGAATGTTTGTTAGATTTGTTAGATCAGACACTAGAGGTGTCTGATCATGGTCAATTATTTAATCAAGAAAGTAAAAAACATACACTGGGTTTGTTTATAAACTGACTCTTAAATTGGTGGGTTCAGAAACAAGGTTATATAATGGTTTGTGTGTTTGTTTACGCAGCCAGAGATAATAAAAATCTCTATGATATAATTTAACTGAAATCTTAACTTAATATTAGGGTGGTATTGGGGTGCCTGTGTGTCTCTGTCGGTTAAGCATCTGTGCTGACAGCTAGCTCAGAGGCTGGACCCTGTTTCAGATTCTGTATCTCCTTCTCTCTGACCCTGCCCTGCTCATGCTGTCTCTGTCTCTCTCTCTCTCTCTGTCTCAGAAATAAACAAAACATTTAAAAAAATATTAGGGTGGTATTTTCTGTTATCAGAACGCCATTTCTTTCTAATATTGGGGAGAGGATGTCAGGTTATAACAGTATTCAGAACATTTCTTTGTGAGCATAACCAAGAAGATATTAATAAATTAGATTTTTACGCAGACCATGACTGCCTGTGACTTCCCTTCTCTAGTCCCTAGAAAATAATATCTCATTAAAGAGTCCATTTTTCTGTGCTCTAGCTTGATTACTTTACATAGGACTGGCTACCCACAGCCTGTGGCACTTCTGTGCCTCACTCTCCATGTGTTCAGGGAGTTCTTTAAAGACATGCTCTTCAGAAGTAATGTTGGTGCTGTAAACAGGGTCAGGTAGTTATTCCTGTAAAACTAGGCTATGTTTCTATTTAGATTTGTTCTACATTCATTGAATTTCCAGTATCTTCATGGTTGCTTTCCTGCAAATATGATTTACCTCCA
>NW_024084727.1:0-1524 GCF_003009895.1 Hyaena hyaena | reverse complement strand
AGGTATAGGGGCGTCTGGGTGGCTTGGTTGGTTAAGTGTCCGACTTCGGCTCAGGTCACAATCTCACAGTTTGTGGGTTCGAGCCCCGGGTCGGGCTCTGTGCTGACAGCTCGGAGCCTGGAGCCTGCTTCAGATTCTGTGTCTCCCTCTCTCTCTGACCCTTCCCTGCTCACACTGTCTCTCTCTCAGAAATAAATAAAAAAACATTAAAAAAATTTTTAAAAAAGAAGGTATATAAGACACAGACACACACACACACACACACACACACACACACACACACTGGAATACTATTCAACCATTAAAAAGAATGAAATCTTGCCATTTGTGACAACGTGGAGGGACCTTAAGGGAATATGGTAATTGAAAGAAGTTAGAGAAAGACAAATACTGTACAATCCCACTTAAGTGCAGAATTTAAAAACAAAACAAAAAACTAAGCTTAGACAACAGACCAGTGGTTGCCAGAGGCAAGGGGGTGGGTGGTCAAAATGGGTAAAGGAAGTGAGAAGGTACAAACTTTCGGTTATAAAACAGGCCTGGAAATATAATGCACAGCATGGTGACCGCAGTTAATAGCATTGCTGCTGCATATTTGAAAGCTGCTAAGAGAAGAAATCTTAAAATTTTTTTTATAATTATTTATTTCGGAGACAGAGAGAGACAGCATGAGTGAGGGAGGGGCAGAGAAGGAGGGAGAAACAGAATCCAAAACAGGCTCCAGGCTCTGAGCTGGCTGTCAGCACAGAGCCTGACGCAGGGCTCCAACCCACGAACCGTGAAATCGTGACCTGAGCTGAAGTCGGATGCTTAACCGACTGAACCACCCAGGCGTCCTGAGAAGAAATCTTAAAAGTCCTCAACAAGAAAAAAATTATTCTGTATGGGGGGGGGTGTGTGTGACAGATGTTAACTAGACTAACTGTGCTGATCATTTTGCAATGTATACAAATATTGAATTATCGTGATGTACCCGTTAAACTAATAATGCTATATATATCAACTAAACCTTGATAAAAATTTTAACTCAACATTAAACAAAAATTTTAAGTCATATATGCTTCATGGGGAAATGATAAAAGTTGATTATAAAACAGAAAAAAAGATCAAATCCTATTTTGATAACGACATATACAATATTATTATTATTATTATTATTATCTAGTTGTCTTTACACACATAGAAAAAAATGCACAGGATATATGCCCAAATATAACAGTGGTACCTTTGGTTGATAGGATTTGGGTGACCGTATTTATATTTTGATTCTATTTTTAATGTTTCTACAGTCATGTCAAATCTTCATCCAAAATATAAAGGGGGAAAAATAACATAACCTTGTAGAAATACGCGTGAAACCTGGGGTGACCAGGAAAATGAAGGGTCCCCTGACGAGGTCCTGCTGTGTTCCGCAGCCACAGGGGAGCAGCTGTGAGTCAGGGGCCCCTCGCCCCTGCCCTTAGCACTCACCTTCAGGAGCTTGAAGCGAGAAGCCGGTACAATGAAGTGTCTATTCTGTTTCTT
>NW_024084726.1:0-1525 GCF_003009895.1 Hyaena hyaena | reverse complement strand
AAAATCTCTCTTCAATTTATTCATTATTCCTCCACTTCCTCAGTCAAAGGCTTGGGTGTAATTTGCTTTTCACTTGGATTAGTACAGATCCTACTACCTATCTCTATGCCTTCGTGTTCATCATTTCCCCATGGATTGTCCCCTGCTACGTAATCCCCAAAGCTGAATGTATGTGCCTAGACAGGGCCTGATACGTGTAGGCATTCAACAGCTACTGGCTGAATAAATGAACACATTATCCTCCAACTAGTGCCTACACACTCGTTCAACACTTCTTTGTAAATGAAAATTAATGTTATGTGTATACATGTATGTAGAAATGTTTACAAATATTTTGACAAATTTTCATCTATGCATCTGTGTTATAGCCCCTTCAACTGGCCATCAGGTCACTGAATTCGTCACTCGCTTTAATTCTTCTCTGCCATTGCCTATGTTGTTCTTCTCTGTTAGAAACTTTCCTTAGGTACCCCTGCACTCAATGGCACATCCTATCCAGAGCCAGATTCTACCGGGTGCCCTTCCCATATTCTTCTATCCTGCTACTCATCAAACTTTAATGTGCGTACCAGTCACCTGCAGATCTCTTTTAAAATGCAGAGTGTGATTCAGTAGGGCTGAGGCTGCATTTCTAAAGTTCCCAAGAGATGTTGATGTCTCTGGTACCTGACATAGTGTTATAGTTTTGGTTTTTCTTGGCTATCTCTACTAGACAAAGAAATTTTCTAATGTTACCTCTTACAGAAATTATCACCAGTAATAACTTGTTTAGTAAAGCACCTAGGAGTATTAGAATGGACCCTACACTGCAAGTCAAGAGATCTGGAATCATCTTTCTTGCTTTTTTGCCACGATGAAAATTTAATTGTGGAACTAAATATCAAATGCACCAATAAAGTTACCTGATCTGTCACTGGTACTGAAAATAGATTTCAGATTTAATTTACTTTCTCATTTATTTTCCAAATGTGTAGTAGCTATTGAATATATGTAATCACTAGAAAAATATACACATCACATGATGTAAATTTATCTTCACCTACTTCTAATACAATGACTATATTTTTACTCTTTTTGCACATAAATCTTTAGTTTTCAGCCAAATAAAGCCCTATTCTGTGATTCTGTTCATGTTATCACTTTCATACTCAAATGCTTAAGCTAGAATTTTTTAAGTCTATTGTTTCTGGTGGGAAGTAATAGAAATGAAAAGAGTAAAATAAAACATCCAGCAGATTTCTAAAATACATTACTGCTTCTTCTACTTCATAAGTATATTACAGTTTTTCTTTAATTACTATAGTTTGTAAGTTTTCTCTAAAACTGTATTAAAAACACTATTTTCTTTTCTTTTTAAGTTTATTTACTTATTTTGAGAGAGAGCGAGAGTGAGAGCGACAGACAGAGAGAGAGCATGAGCAAGTGGGGGAGGGACAGAGAGAGAGGGAGATGGAATCCCCAGCAGGCTCTACACCATCAGCAGAGCCCAACGCAAGGGTCACACTCATAAATGGTGAGATCATGA
>NW_024084725.1:0-1525 GCF_003009895.1 Hyaena hyaena | reverse complement strand
TATATATACGTATATATATGGCATATATATGTGATATATATGGTATATATACGTATATATATGGCATATATATGTGATATATATGGTATATATATGTGTATATATATGGCATATATATATATATATATATATATATATAAACTCGTACCGATATCTTCAGTCCTATTTCAGGAAAATCTGGCTCCCATTATCCTCAATATATTTAGTTACTTGCTGAATCCTAGATTATACAGAAAATAGTTTCAGAATTGATAACCCATAAATACTGTGAAAAACAAACCTATTTACTAAAATTCAGTATTTGTGTATAGTTCTTTCTGTCTTTAGACTGAGGTGTAAAATTAATCTCCACCTGCCCCTTCCAACCTCTGCCACCTGCAGCGTAGTTATGTTATTTCGTTGAAATACAGTTATGTTCACTTGTATTTACTCATACTGCACTTTAAGGTTACCCTCTCATCCTTGTTGGCTTTATGCTATTTTCTTTTTAATACGTAAAGTATTAAAAGTGTATCACTCAAAGAAGTGTCTTTTTTTGCTCCCTCCACCTGACCACTCTTCCACCCATTCTTACTTGCCTCCTTTAAGAAATATTCCTTAGTCTCTTATTTACCCTTTCTTGATTTCTTTTGCCAAAGAAAAACAGTGTATATTTTCTTATTTTATCTTTTTGCTTACACAAAGATACCTTTCCATATATAGTGCTGCACTTTAATATATACTGTGAATCACTGTATTGATTTATAGAGATCTTTCCATTCTTTTTTTAATTAAAATAAATTTTTAAATGTTTATTTTTGAGAGAGAGAGAGAGAGAGAGACAGAGTGCGAGTGAGGGAGGGGGAGAGAGAGTGGGGGAGAAAGAATCTGAAGCATGGTCCAGGGTCTGAGCCATCAACACAGAGCCCGACGCAGGGCCCAAACTCATGAGCCATGAGATCATGACCTGAGCCTAAGTCAGACACTTAACCGACTGAGCCACCCAAGTGCCCCCTTTTTTTTTTAATTAAAAAATTTATTTATTTGAATTCAAGTCATTAAACATACAGTGTAGTATTGTTTTCAGGAGTGGAACCCAGTGATTCATCCTCTACATATAACACCCAGTGCTTATCCAGCAAGTGCCCTCCTTAATGCCCAGCACCCATTTAGCCCATCCCTCCCACCACCACCCCTCCAAAAACCCTCAGTTTGTTCTCTGTGTTTAAGAGTCTCTTATGGTTTGCCTCCCTCTCTGTTTTTATCTTATTTTTCCTTCCCTTCCCTTATATTTATCTGTTTTGTTTCTTAAATTCCACATATGAATTAAATCATATGATATTAGTCTTTCTCTCACTGACTTATTTCACTTAGCATAATACACTCTAGTTCTACCCACACTGTTGCAAATGGCTAGATTTCTTTCTTTTTGATCGCCAAGTAATATTCCTGTGTGTGTGTGTGTGTGTGTGTGTGTGTGTGTGTGTGTACACACCACATCTTTATCCATTTGTCAGTCGATGAACGTTTGGGTTCTTTCCATAAT
>NW_024084724.1:0-1526 GCF_003009895.1 Hyaena hyaena | reverse complement strand
TTAAAAAAAATTTTTAATAAAATGGTTGATTCGGGGATTCTGTGCTTCCAAGGATTATAACACAGTGGTTGATTCTAACTATGGAAATACATGCTGTTCTATGTTCCCCATATAGCAGATCCTGAAGAACTCCTCCAAACGTAGGCTATTTCCATTTTAAGCCCTGATGGGACAGTCTCCATGCAGGGTTGCTCAGACGCTTAGGCTCAACAACCCTACTTGTCAGGTCACTTTTGAGAAAGAAGGAAAGACGGGCTCAGTATGGCTAGGCTCTTCCTGGAAACTAACTCTTGTGTGGCTGGTGGGGTGAGAGTTTGGGGTTGCATTTTTAGGTTCTGGGACCTGGGAGAGTGTGTATGAAGGGCCTGATGTGATGCTGAAGAGTTATAATAACTTTTTTTGAAGAATTTGGAGGTTTATAACGATAATTTTAAAGGAAGAGAAAAAAAAAGGAGCATGCATTTTGGAGTACAGTTGACACCAGGAACACACAGCTCTAGCAAACTTGGAGTTTGGGGTTTTTTCCACCAGATGTCTCTTTCAGAATATGAGGTTCCTCCTCTCCAAATTCTACTCAGGGTCCAGATCAAGAGCCCATGGTGCAGAGCGTGAGGCTTCTTTGCTCTTCCAGTGCTTATATCACTACACTATAAATAATTCACTTGGAATTCCTGCTCAACTAGAAAACAGCACATTTAAGTTAAGCCTAAAATATACCTAGAACACATGCTGCCCTCCTGTGGACTGTAGTGGTATTGCTAGTCACCTCATAATCAGCAAACTTGAAGATTATATATTTATTTACCCAACCACATCTATAATTAGTACATATTCTTTTATTCAGAAGTAATTATATTTGAATAAATATATTTGAATGTTTCTATAAATAAAACTTTCAAGATTAAAATTAAAATTAAAATTAAATGTGTCTATTGAGACCATGTTTTTCAAATCACGAATCATAAAATTTTGTGAAATCCATTTTTTGAATTGTAATCAGCTTTTCAAAAAAAGTTATAAAATAAAACAAAATAAAATAAGTAGAAAATATTAGAAAGGAATGTGCAGATCCTATGTCCCCTAAGCATATGTCTCCATAGCAAGACCTATGTCCCCTAAGAAATGGTTATTGCGAAGTGTAAGAGGTATAAGGTTCAACTGACACAATAATGTAATAAATTCATATCTTTGCTGGGGGAGGTCATTTGATCTTTTTCTTACTAATTACTCACTTGATTTTCTGGCCTGTAATAGTTCATTTGAGTATCAACATAAGGAACCAAGGTGGTAGGCAGAATTCTAAGGTGACCCTCCTGAGCTCTACTGCCCCCTATAGCACACACTTTGTATGAACTCGGAGTATCACTCACATGGTTAGGTTACTAACCTGTTGACTCTTGAGCTGATCAATAGATTATTCAGGTGGGCCAATTTTTTTTTTTTTTTTGAGAGAGAGAGAGATAGAGACAGCACGAGCAGGGGACGGTCAGAGAGAGAGGGAGGCACAGAATCCGAAACAGGCTCCA
>NW_024084723.1:0-1527 GCF_003009895.1 Hyaena hyaena | reverse complement strand
CATCCCTTGGTGGGGGTCATATCTTCCTTGCCAGAGCAGACTTTCAACTGCTTGGTTTTGTGCAGCCATAGTGGGAGGACTTGGGATGCGGAGGTGGAGGGAGAAAAGACAGCTCTGCAGAGTAAAAGCAGGGGGGTGGGCAGCACTGGAGCGCAGATCCAGATGGGCTGGGCTGCTTACGGGGGCCCTCGGAGAGCCAGCCACAAAGGCAGCCCTCCATCCGGGCTCAGGGTCTGTGAGGCCGCGTGGAGAAGCAAGGGCTGTGAGCAGGGAGGGGAGCTGGGCTGCCCAGGGAGGCGCCCCCTCCCCTCCCCGCTCAGCTGAGGCCTCCTGAGCCCAGCAGAGAACAGGGTGGGCCCCTGCTGGTGAGGAGACGAACAGGAGGGTAGGGGACAGGCCAGGCCAAGGGCGACGCAAGGAGACTCATGCAGGCCCGGAGAGACTGCTCTGCCCTTAACACACAGCTGTTAGGCTGCGCCAGCCCAGAGGACCGGGTGTCCTGCATCACACGTCCCACCTCCTTCCTCTCCCTGTCCTTTGCTCATGCTCACAGCCCAGCACTTTGACCCCTTGGGAACTGTTCTCTGAATGGGTTCACAAAACCCAGAGCTGATTTTATCCGGAGGAGGCAGAGGGCAGGTCAGACCGAGGAAGGGCTTGTGGTTACCCGGCCGCCCCTCATACACCCCAGGGGTGGGAGGCTCCTCTCTCCAGGAGCCACTCTGGCTTTTAACCTGGCATCCTGCCATTCCTTCCATTTCTGAGCAACTCCTGTGTGCCCGGCCTCGGGCTCGGCGCTGGGGATTTTGAAGTGAGTAAGACCTCAACCTGCTTTTCCGTGGCTGAGCCACAGATGCAGAAATCGAAGAAAACGAGCGAAGGGCACTAATCATTAGAGGACACAAGTCAACACCACGGTGCCACACCACCTCATGCCCATCAGGGTGGCCACTGTCGAAGCAGCCAAGATAGAAAGTGTTGGCGAGGATGTGGAGCAGCTGGAAGCCACGTGCCCTGCCGGTGGTAATGCAAACCCCGGGCAGCCGCTGTGGAAAACAGTATGGGGTGGGGGGTGTCCTCGAAAAAGTAGAAATAGAATTCTGGTGCAACAGCTTCACTCCTGGGAAGGTACCTAAAAGAACTGAAAGCGGGGTTTCGAAGTTCACCTGTGTTCGTAGTGGCGTCATTCATAATATCCAAGAAGCGGAAGCAACCCAAGTGCCCGTCAGTGGATGAATGGAGAAAGAAAATTCCGTCTGTGCCTGTAACAGAAAAGGAAGGAAATTCTGACACAGGCTACCACACAGATGAACACTGAGGACATTATGCTCAGTGAAATAAGCCAGTCACAAAAGGACAAATACTGCAGGATTCCACTTACATGAGGTCCCCAGAGCAGACAGAAAGTGGGCAGGTGGGTGCCAGGGGCTGAGGGGGGGACGGTTGGGAGTTCGAGTTTAATGGGGACAGAGTCTCAGTTTGGGAAGATGAAAAGGCTCTGGAGTTGGATGGTGGGGACACTGCACA
>NW_024084722.1:0-1527 GCF_003009895.1 Hyaena hyaena | reverse complement strand
AAATAGGAAAGAATGTTGCCTTTCACCTCTGTCTGAGTGTCATTGCATTTTGTCCTGCCATCCAAAAACAAACAAGCAAACAAAAACAACCCTTCTTAAATCCTTAAAAACACCTTACTAGCAACCTTGATTGTGTTGGGACCAAGGCCTTTGCAACTTTGGTTTCTTAGTGTCCTAGGTCAGTTAAGGAAGTTATTTTCATTTATTCACATTGTTGAATGATCCTTTAAAAAAATGTCTCGTGTAGTGGCGCCTGGGTGGCTCAGCCGGTTAAGCGTCTGACTTTGGCTCAGGTCATGATCTCACGGTTTGTGGGTTTGAGCCCCGCATCGGGCTCTGTGCTGACAGCTAGCTCAGACCCTGGAGCCTGTTTCAGATTCTGTGTCTCCCTCTCTCTCTGACGCTCCCCTGCTCACGTTGCCTCTCTCTCAAAAATAAATAAAACATTAAAAAGTTTTTTAAAAAATGTCTCATGGAACGAGATCTCATGAATAGTGAGATCTATAGCCTGAACCAAAATCAAGAGTCTGAGCTCAGTGGAGTGAACCACCCAGGCCACTCTGAATGCTCCTTTTTAAATTGAAGTTTTTTCACTTTCCTCATCCTATTTTACAATCATATGAATTTAAATATAAAACTGGCTCCTCTTTTCAGGGTGCGGAATTGAGTTTTTATACCTATGCAGATACACATAATCACACACACACAAAGATTTTTTTGCTTGACCAAAATCTAGTCAGGATCCTGAAGCTTCTCTGAATTCCATCTGTGCACTTAGTTGTGAAATTCAGTTTTCGCAAGAACCTGCTAAGAACCATACTCACCCACATACAGTATCTGATCAGATTCATCAATCTCCATCTCACCAACTCAGGTGATGCCTGATCCCTTCTCCTATCTGGGGTAAGAAATCTGTTAGTTTGGTTTAGTTAGATCATCCCTTACTTCTGGTGTTTCCTCTCAGACATTTTCTTTTTCTTTTTCTTTCTTTCTTTTTATTTTTTTAAATAGTTTATTGTCAAGTTGATTTCTATATAACACCCAGTGCTCCTCCCCACAAGTCAGACATTTTCTATTTAGTGACTCCCCTCTTGCTCATTGCCTATAAATTCCAACTTACACACACTGTATTCAGAGTTGAGCCATTTGCCTCTTCCAAATTGTAGAATTCCATTTCATGTTGTCTATGTACCTATCACAATGGTCCTTGAAAAAAAGTGTCTGGAAAAAATGGCATTGAATATTTTTTTCTATAATTCTACAGTCATAAGCAGGACACAGACTCTTTATCCAAAAAACCTACATTGTGCATTTCCTCTTTAATCACACCTCCCCCAGTTCCTGCCCTCTGTGAACCTCTGGTCTCTACTGTTATTGATTTGCCTTTTATAAGCTGTCATATAAATGGGATCACACAGTATATAAACTTTTGAGATTGGCTTATTTTGACTCATTAAAATACCTTCTGATATATTTTTGCTCCATATATTTATTCCTCATTTATATATGTATGTATATATATTTAAA
>NW_024084721.1:0-1529 GCF_003009895.1 Hyaena hyaena | reverse complement strand
AGGCTCCAGGCTCCGAGCTGGCAGTCAGCACAGAGCCCGACGTGGGGCTCGAACCCACGAACCGCGAGATCATGACCTAAGCGAAAGTCGGACACTTAATCGACTAAGCCACCCAGGCGCCCCCCGGGAGACATTTTTATCTTTTGCAATGTACCTTGGGGTGCAGTGAGTGGGGCATAACCACATGAGACTTTGGGAAGGAAATAGCAAATCTATTTCACTCAATCCAGAAAAACCTTTGAGGCTCAGCTGCCAAGCACCATGTTGTGTGAGCGCTTCTCAGAGACAGTGAAAAGCCCAGATACACTGGTAAAGGGCTTTACCAGTTGCTTGAGGTTCAGTTGGTGAACGAACTCCCCTAAGGCCAGGTCTCTAATTCTCCCTTTAGCTCACCCATCTGGAAATTCTATTCTGGTGGGACCACCACTGGACTAAGTCTAGATCCTAAGTTACTCTGTGTCTTTGGGCAAGTTACAGGCCCTCTTTGAGTCTGTTTCCTTAACTGTGACATGAAAGATTTGAGATGAAATCACTATTTCTCAAAGTGTGGCTTTGGTTACATTTTTAGTGTATATGCTGCTGAAATGAGCATGGAAGAGTGTTTTTTTGTACTGTTGATGGTACATAATATGATTTTTGGTGGTACATGGATGAGTCCTTTTTACTAGTTCCGTATTTCACTGTGTATTAATGAAAACAAAACTAGCATGTCAGACCTATGACTTCATGGATAGTGTTGCTTAAGATGTTTTTAAAGTGGATAGGATTTTTTTTAAGCTCTTAAGAAAAATATTGGGTGAACAGTAATTGATGGTAAATGGATATTTAAGATCATTAAGGCTTTCTAGGAAAGGCTGAAATTTGTCATTTCTGAGGTTCATTAATTCTGCTCCAGTGCCACACCTTCATGAAGTCCTCTGGGGAACACAGCAGAGCAAGTCCAAATTTGAGTGGATTTAAAGACTTGCCCCACTCAAGCAAGTTGACAAGTTTCTATTTCTGCATTCATGGTGAAGTTACCCATAAGTAGGTTGTGTAGAATTTAAGATATTGTAGATGTTAATAGTGGTTGCTTTTTTTTTAAAGAATGAAAAATGAGTAGTAATGCTTCCTCTTTCACTAAGCAGTTTTCCCACAACCTGGATTGATCTTTTGTTCCTTTCACTTTTTCGGGTTGGGACTCTCCATAGAAGCAGCTTAGAGTTCTGGCCTATTCTGTTGGGGAGGGAGAAAAAGTCAATCCTGTGCTGTCTCTCTCTTGCTTTTTTATTGATTGATTGCCAGTCTTCTCTCTTGAATGCACACTAGTGCATGTATTCTAGGTTCTGGAGGGCTGAGGCTGGGTCCTGTCTTAATGTCTGGTACATTACTTCTTACTGGTAACTTCTTTAAAGGTACAGTGTGACATGTGCCCTAAAATGAAGTTAAACGCAGAGGCAAACTTTATTTACAATTTCATTTCACTTTTGTCTTGTTGTTCATCACTCAACATAATGGGGGTCTTGAGAAGTAAAATGAACAGTGGTAAA
>NW_024084720.1:0-1529 GCF_003009895.1 Hyaena hyaena | reverse complement strand
GACTCACAACCCAGATGTTGTCTGTATTGCTGCTTTCCCCAGAGCTGCCGCCCTTCTGCGTGGACCCCACCCACAGTCCCTTCTCCCCCTGTCCACTGGGGCCCTTGCTTTTACTTGTGTGTGCCTTTGAACACACAGGTGACATCTGAAGACAAAGGAGACCCAGCTCTTCCTTTCTCCCCTCCCCCATGATTGCACTGACTGCTGTCACCCCACCTCGCTGGTCTCTGAATGCCCAAGTGGCCTTTGTGCACCGTGGTGAGGCTCCTGGTCATTTCAAATGTTTACACTAAAAGAAGTGGTCATAACTGTCACCTTGGATTGGCTGGGTCTCCAGTGGTCCACGAAGGAGTAGGGTTCACAGGAGAGAAGCTGGGAAATGTCTCCTGCCCCAGTCTAGGGTCAAAGGGTACCAATAGGGCCACCAAGTGTCACAGATTCATCCCCAGGCCCATCTCACAACCCCTGTCCTGGTGACCAACGGACCCCTCGGGCTCCTCGGAGGCCTAAGAAGGCCGAGCAAGGCTGTTTCTCTTCGTTGCTCTGGGAAGCGTGTGGGGTAGGAAGTCCCGGGACCCCTTCGGCCTGGCTGCCCTGGGGGTCCCTCCTGGGCCATCTGAAGTCACTGTGGTGCCTGTGACCTGTCTCGGGCTGTGTGATGCTGCAATGGAAGAATCTGGCTAAGAATAGGCCCCAGATGCACAGATGAGGCAGTAGAGGTCAGCGTCACGAAAATGACCCTAATACAACCAAAGCAGAAGGAAGCCAGGAAGTATGGAGAATGGGTAATTAATCAAAAACACACGACGCATGGTGTCTCCTGAGGACAGCCTCGTAGCTCTTCAGACAGTCTTGGTCGCCTGGGCATCCGGACCTGCAGACTGGCACATGGATTCCTCAGCGCGTGCACCTGTTAAGGAGCAGGGACAGGTGCTAGGAAGGCTCCTCTGGGGTCTGGCGACCTGGGCATGCCTTGGGACCCGAGACGGGCTAGATCTCAGGACCTGGCCTCGCAGGCCAGGAGACGGCTAGCTTTGCTCTCTAGGCAGGCTGAGCCCTTTCTCGCCTCGCTGGGAGAGGTGGGGCATCGCCAGCCCAAGGAGGATCCAAGTTTAGCCAGGTCTACTGGGCCAGTCCTATGTCCCAGACCAACCAGGCCACCCTCGGGCTACTGACCGGTCCCCACTCTACCTGTGGCCTGCACCCCGCCACAGGCCAAGGCCATGGCCAGTTACCCACCCTCTCTCCAACCCCCACTCTAACCCATAACCTTGGGACGCCCCCAGGTGAACCCCTGACCTCCTTCCCTCCAGGGGCCCGCCCTTCCCTGCCCACCTGTGGCCCTCCTCCACCTTCACTGTCCCAGCCTGGGCCACGCCCCCGACACCCCAGGGACCTGCCCTCTCCCCCGCCCCCCATCTAAGGCCCCGCCCCGCCCCAAGGCTTGCCCCCACCACTTGCAAGAGCCACCGAGGGCCACGCCCCTCGCCATTTACCGGTCCTCTCTCCTCCCAATTTTGGCCCTGCCC
>NW_024084719.1:0-1530 GCF_003009895.1 Hyaena hyaena | reverse complement strand
GCTCAGCCCAGGCTGGGCTGCCACAGATGCTGCCCACCGTGTGAGGAGGCCCATTGCCTACCAGCCAGCCCTCTCTGAGAGGACTCATCACCTATTTGGGCCTGGAGCCTCACTCAGCCCCACACTGGCTGGCTTACCTTGTGGGGACACTCCCATCCCCAGAGCTCCCGAGCTGGGGAATCAAGAGAATAAATTGCTTATCACAGTTCACATGGCACTTTGTCCTTCAGGTGTCCTAGCAGTCCTGACTGGAGGACAAAGCCCTTTTCAGAGTCCTGAGGCTCAGAGGGAAAATTATGCCCCAGTTGTGAGGTAGAGCTGGCCTCCAACCCAGCCTCTCTTCCCATTTCTCCCGCACTATGACCAACGTTCCTACCTTCCCTTTTGTGATGAGGAACCTGAGGCCCTTGCACAGAGATCAAGCTTGTTCTCAAGGTCAACTGACCATTGCCAGAGTAGGGCAAGGACCAGGTCTCGTGTGCTCTGGAAGGCTGAGACTTAGAACACCAGCACGGGAGGTGGGAAACTTCGGGGGGGAGGTCACTCTTCCAGCACAGTCCTCCAGGAGCCCTGGGCAGGCTTGAGGTTGTCACTTTGCTCAAGGAGGAGGCCCTGACCCCACTGCAGCCATGTTTCCTAAAGCCCACAGGGTGGTCCGCTGGGGGCCAAGAGAGCCTGGCTGGCTGTGGACAGCCTCTGGAGAGGCTGGAAGCAAATGGCCAGGGCAGGATGCCTGCAGGAGCCGGTGGTCAGCAACTGCCTCAGAGAGGAGTTAGAGGAGCCAAACCTTCCCCAAATCCCTGGGCCATCTCAGCCTCAGGGGTGAGGAGAACCTGGGAGCTTATTCCTCCTGGGGTCAGGCCCACTGGTCCAACAGGGCCTCCTTTATAGTCTCTGGTGGAAGCCTGGCCCATTTGGCCAGACTCTTTGGGGCATTGTCTTGCCCCCTCCAAGGAGCCTTCCCTGATTGCATCTCTCAACTACTCTTGCCTCAGTTCTGGGAGATCTTCCTCACACTCCTGGGGCCTTCCACCTGGCTCACTGGCTCTGCTTTCCCTGACCAGCCTGAGAATCTTCCCAGAGAAGGATCTGGGTCTGCTCCTCCTCTCCTTTAACATCCCTCCCCTTGTCTCTGGACTGGGCATTGCCCTGGGCAGTTCTGCTACCACTGAGGAGCCCCGTGCCTGCTGTCCAGGGGGTAGGGACAGCAGAGGCCTGCCTGACAGGTGGCCTTGGGGCAGACTTCCTCTTCTGAGACACTAGAGGTTTTCTTTCCTTTTTTTTGCTTCCCTGTCAGAGATTTTCCCCTTCCCTGACTGAGGTCAGGGCACCATAAATAGGAGTGATAAGGCCTTGGGTCTTTAAACTGAACTTTGCAGCTGCCATTTTATGACTCTGATAACGTCAGCCCCCTCAACCCTGAGTCTGGCTGGAGCGGGACTGCCTGGTGTCCAATCAGTGGGGGAGCAAGTGGTGGCTGGTGGGGAGGAGTGTGAAGTGGAGAAGGATGTGAGGAGCCCTTCATGCCAG
>NW_024084718.1:0-1530 GCF_003009895.1 Hyaena hyaena | reverse complement strand
AGGCGTCAGACAACTAGGGACAGCCCCTGGGCCCCAGAGCCCACTGAAGTTATTCGAATCAACCAATCTTAAACCTGCTTACCCTTTCTTGCCTGTTCCTTCCCATGGAAGCCACAGTAAAGGCTCTTGCTTGCTGTTCCTCATTTCCCTCTGTCTCCTGACTGACCATGGTGCCTCTCCATGGGGACCCGCAATACCGTTGTGACTCCCTGGTCAAAATGGGCGTTTCCTGTGCTCAGGAGAGAGGCAAGGTCTTCCTCAAATCCAACTCACAGTGGACCCATTGGTCCACAGACCCATGTTTGTTACACCCCTACTTCCTGAATGCATAATTGGAATTGATGTCCTTGGAAACTGGCTGAGTCCCCACACTGGCTCTTCTGACCAAAGACTTGGGCAGCAAGCGCTAAATGGAAGGCAGTGGATCTTCGTCTTCCTAACAAGATAGTAAACTAGGAGCAGTGACAAATCTCACAAGGACCACAGAGGCTGCTGTCATCCTAAAACACGTGGAAGAAACACCTGTCACACCCCAGTATAACTCACCAGCTTGGATTGTGCAGAAGTCATATGGATCTTAGAGGATGACTACACATGATCCTGAACTTATTCATGCGGTGACTCCAACTGCAGCTGCTCCCCCAGGTGACATTCTTTCCTGGAACAACAAACACAGCTCCTGGCGGTGACACTTTTTTCTCCATACCATCTTGTAAGGAATTTTTCCAACACCATTTTTTGAAAAGACTGTCTTTTCTCCATTGGATATTCTTTCCTGCTTTTTGTCAAAGATTAATTGTGTGCTTATTTCTGGATTTTCCACTCTGTTCCATTGAGCTACGTGTCTATATTTGTGCCAATACCATACTGTCTTGATGATTACAGCTTTGTGATACAACTTAAAGTCCAGAATTGTGATGCCTCTTCCTTTGTTTTTCTTTTTCAACATTGCTTTGGCTATTCAGGATCTCTTGTGGTTGCATACAGATTTTAGGATTGTTTGTTCTAGTTCTGTGAAAACGATGTTGGTGTTTTGACAGGGATTGCATTGAATGCGTAGATTACTTGGGGTAGTATGGACATTTTAACACTCTTTGTTCTTCCAATCCATGAACGTGAAATTTCTTTCTATTTGTTTATGTCATCTTCAATTCTTTCATCGGTGTTTTATGGTTTTCAGAGTACAGGTCTTTCTTCTCCTTGGTTAAAGTCATTCCCTTTTATTTTATTACTTCGGGTGCAATTATACATGGGATTATTTTCTTAGTTTCTCTTTCTGTTGCTTCATCGTTGGTGTATAGAAAGACAACAGATTTCAGTAGATTGATTTTGTATCCTGCAACATGACTGAAGTCATGTATCACTTATAGCTGTTTTTTGGTGGGAATCTTTAGGGTTTTCTATATATAGTATCATACCATCTGCAAAGAGTGAATGTTTTACTTCTTCCTTACCAGTTTAGAATGCTTTATATTTCTCTTTCTTGTCTGATTGCTGTGGCTAGTACTTCCAGCACTATGTTGAGTAAAA
>NW_024084717.1:0-1530 GCF_003009895.1 Hyaena hyaena | reverse complement strand
CCTCCCCTGCTCATGCTCTCTCTCTCCTAGAAATAAATAAAACATTAAAAAAAAATTAAAAAAAAAAGAAAATGACCAATTATGAGGTGAGTTCAAAGGGCCCACGTGGGGTTCAGGCAAGCGGTGAGAAATTGGCTAGTTTGTATAAAATAACTGTTTGCAGTTCCCAGCCTTGACTCAGACCATAGGAATGTTTTTTGATTAGCTGACCTGAGGGCGGTCCGAGGATGGCTTTAGCCTTGAACAATCTGAGGCTTTTCCTGGAACTGGAACTGGGGCTACGTGCAGCCCGAGGTTGCTCTTAATGGAGGCCTTAATTTCAGGCTCTTCACTGACAGCTCAGAGCCTGAAGCCTGCTTCGAATTCTGTGTCTCCTCTCTGCCCCTCTCCCGCTTGCACTCTGTCTCTCTCTCCCTCAAAAATAAATAAACAATAAATTTAAAAAAAATAATCCAAAACTATCAGTATTTTTCATCAGGAGCTATGTTGGCGCTTTGACGGTGGAGCAATCTTCTGTGTGAGGCATCAACCACATTTGTCATTTAACAAGTTTTGATACACTAATACACTGAAATTTTATGCACCCTAAAAGAAATGAAATGTTTCTATATATGCATATAATTTATGTGTGATTCTGTGTGATGAAAGTATAAATAAAGCAGACAATCTTTTGCATTTTGTTTAAGACTTAGGGAGACTATCACACTTATGTTGGGTTTCGTCTCAGTTGGAATTTTTAAAAATTATTCTTTCTGACATCATCATGATGAACTGGCCTTTATAAAGAGGAATAAAATGCTTTAAAAAATTTTATCAAGCTCTGAACCGGGTGTGTTACTTTAATTGTTACATATTTTAAAGCATCAGTAATTTTCCCAGCACTATTTTTCTGTGACTTGTGTTATCATATGGAACAATGTTTTGATTTGAAACGATTGCAACAAGGGCGCCTGGGTGTCTCAGTCCGTTAAGCGTCCAACTTCGGCTCAGGTCATGATCTCACGGTTGGTGGGTTCGAGCCCTGCCTCAGAGCCTGGAGCCTGTTTCGGATTCTGTATCTCCCTCTTTCCCTGACCTTCTCCTGCTCACGCTGTCTCTCTCCCTCTCTCAGAAATAATAAAACATTTTAAAAAGTTTTTAAAGGAAACAAATGCAACAAAAATATTTAATAACCATGAAAAGAAACAGTAATAAAACTTTCAGTATTAGGAAATTCTCATCTACCACATAAAAGTTACTAGTTTAGTGAAAAATAGTTTCTTGTATAAGGGATACTTTGCTTAGAAGTTATTTACCATTCTACTGTATATTTACTTGAGTTCTTAAAGTTGTCTTTCGTTGATGTATTTTCATGGTAAAAATCAACAAGGATGTTTATCAAATTTGATAAATTGCTGCATTATGCATGTCTGTATTTTAAATTTTTAACCCAATTATTAAAGACCATGAAGATACAAAAGAACAGAAGGTGAATTGCACTAAAAATTAAAGACAAATAAGAATTTAATGAGATTATTTCTTTTTTTTTTT
>NW_024084716.1:0-1531 GCF_003009895.1 Hyaena hyaena | reverse complement strand
CCCCCCCCCCCCCCCCCCCCCGCCCCACCAGCAAAGAATGATCCGGTTTAAAATGTAAATAGTGCCAAGGTTGAAAAAAACTCCACTAGCCATAGGGGGGCATTTTTAAAAGGTAAATTAATTAACATTACATAAAAATCCAACCCTTAGTGTCATTGGCCACTTACCAGGTGTTTAATAACCATACACAGCTAGCGACTACTGTATTGGGCAGCACACACAGATGTAGATCATCGCAGAAAGTTCTATTGCCCCACTGTTGCAGAAATTTCTATTGGACAGCACTCTTCAGATGCCTCACAAATGCATTTTAACTGCCTTTCAGTTTCTGACTTGCGTGAGACCTGCAATATAATTCAGTAACGATGGCTGTAGTCTGTCTTCTCTTGGAGAGATGAATTTGGGGCTCTGTTGTATCAACAGAAAGAAAGAAAATGTTGTACGTACTTAAGGCAAATCCTTACCTGTAAGATGACACATGGCCTAGATTATCTCTAAAGATATGTCCGATATAGTTTCTGTGATTCTAAATTCAATTTGCTTTTTTGGGGGAAAAAAAACCCCACTTCTAGATTATTGTTCTAAAACGCCCAGCTCGTTAACCCAGCAGATGGCGCTGCTTTCCACACAGTCACTTAAGCAGAAGGCTTGCTCCTTAATAAATGACCCATTGTAAGGTTTACAACACAGACTCTGGAAATTTCCATCCAGGAACAAAAACTTTGTAGTGATAAATTCCATTGACACTGGGTTTCCTTCATCCCTCCCGATGTACCCAAAAATGCACATGTGACTTTACAGAACCTCACTTCCCTGCTCTTTTGTTTTCCTTCTTGATCTGATCATGTTGACATTTATAACTGCTCGGAATTTAGACAGAAAAGAACGCGAGCATCCTGCCGCTCGCTAATTCATTTAATTTCGTTAATTCATTTGTTCGGGAGATATTTAGGGCCTGTGTCTGCCAGGCACTATTCGAGACACCAGGGTAGCCACAGTGAAGGAGATAGGCAAAGATATTATATTGGCTTTCTGGATCTTAACACTCTAGTTGGGGGGAATCATTTGTCAAGGGGTAAGGAACGGTGGGTGCTTTGCCATAGTTTTCTTTATGAAAACATTGGCTTAAAAAAATAGCCTGCTTTCTCATTTAAAATGTATTGGACAGACTCTTGCTTATGTTAATCTTCCCTCAGCCAAATCCTCTGAGCACAGGGCTGTACAGAATTACTAGAAGAGCATTTTTCTTCTTAAATCTTCCAGACAATTAACCAATTTGCAAATCCATATAATAGATGGTCATCTCCACAAATGGGAAAAATATCGCTCTCGTTGCAATTTGGGAAAATTTCAAAATACCTCACTTAGCAATGCTCAGAAAGGAGATTCGATTTAAATAGGAAGTCTATTTTTATGAGTCTAGATGTTATATTTGTAAGTGACGTGTACCTTTGAACACTTTATCACAATGTGGCACAACCGCATAAATTCTACCCTCAAAGCTGGTTTGGTGACATTTAATAGACCCCCC
>NW_024084715.1:0-1534 GCF_003009895.1 Hyaena hyaena | reverse complement strand
CCCATAAAATACCTAGGAATAAACCTAACCAAGGATATTAGACATCTGTATGATGAAAACTACAGAAAACTTATGAAGGAAATTGAAGAAGACACAAAGAAATGGAAAAACATCCCATGCTCATGGATAGGAAGAACAAATACAGTTAAAATGTCATTACTACCCAAAGCAATCTACACATTCAATGCAATCCCAATCAAATTGCACCACCATTCTTCTCAAACCTAGAACAAACTATCCTAAAATTTGTATGGAACCACAACAGACCCTGAATAGCCTAGGTAATATTGAAGAAGAAAACCAAAATGGGAGGCGTCACCATCCCAGACTTTAGCCTCTGGTACAAAGCTGTCATCATCAAGACAGTATGGTATTGGTACAAAAACAGACACACAGACCAATGGAATAGAATTGAGAACTCAGAATTGGACCCAAAAGTATACAGCCAGCTCATCTTTGACAAAGCAGGAAAGAATATCCAATGGAAACAAGACAGCCTCTTTCACAGATGTTGCTGAGAGAACTGGACAGAAATATGCAGAAGTATGAAATTAGGTCATTTTCTCACACCATACACAAAAATAAACTCAAAATGGATAAAAGACCTGAACGTGAGACAAGAAACCATCAAAACCCTAGAGGAGAAAGCAGGAAACAACCTCCTTGACCTCAACCGCAGTGATTTCTTACTTGACACATCCCCAAAAGCAAGAGAATCAAGAGCAAAAATAAACTATTGGGACCTCATCAAGATGAAAAGCTCTGCACGGCTAAGGAAACAATCCATAAAACTAATAGGCAACTGACGGAATGGGAAACATTAGTTGTAAATGACTTAACAGATAAAGGGTTAGTATCCAAAATCTATAGGGGGGATGGGGGATGGGCATGGAGGAGGGCACTAGTGGGGATGAGCACTGGGTGTTATGTGGAAACTAATTAGACAATAAACTATTTGTAAAAAAAAAAAAAAAATCTATAAGGAACTCACCAAACTCCACACCCGAAAACAAACAATCCAGTGAAAAATGGGCAGAAGATATGAACAGAATCTTTTCCAAAGAGGACATCCAAGTGGCCAACAGACACATGAAACGATATCAGCATCCCTCCTCATCAGAGAAATACAAATCAAAACCACATTGAGCTACCACCTCATGCTGGTCAGAGTGGCTAAAATGAGCAAATCAGAGGACTCTAGATGATGGTGAGAATGTGAAGAGACTGGCTGCCTCCTATACTGTTGGTGGAATGTAAACTGGTGCAGCCCCTCTGGAAAACTGTGTGGAGGTTCCTCAAAAAATTAACAATAGAACTCTCCTATGACCAAGCAATAGCACTGCTAGGAATTTACCCAAGGGATACAGAAATGTTGATGCATAGGAGCACATGGACCCCAATGTTCGTAGCAGCACTCTCAACAATAGCCAAAACATGGAAAGAGCCTAAGTGTCCATCAACAGATGAATGGATCAAGAAGATGTAGTTTATCTATACGATGAAATACTACATGGCAATGAGAAAGAATGAAATC
>NW_024084714.1:0-1534 GCF_003009895.1 Hyaena hyaena | reverse complement strand
GAACACCTTGTCCCTTTGAAGCGAGTGCTCTGTTTTGTTTGTATCCAAGAAGGTGGAGTCTAAAACAGGATTTTCAGAACACTGTTAAAAAGTCTCTTAGATAAAGAACAAAGGAGACAATCTTTGTTTTTTGTCCATCCGCGTCTTGATACTGTATCACAGGATGAAGTTCCTGATTTGGCAATGTTCTAAAACAGTTTCATTCTTGATAAACCTGGCATGGAGTGAAAATGATCCCTTTCTGGAAAAAAAAAAAAAAAAGGCAATAGAAGTCTCAGTCTTAACTGGGAGGGCATTAATACAAGGTGCAGACTTACTTATCAGTAGGTTCCCCTTTGGCTAGTTTTTCAGCACAAGCAATTGCTCCTTTGTGAAGCCAGCAATATGTATCCACAGCTACTGCCTGTCCTTTATACTTCCTCACATGGATCGGTTCAGAAGCTTCTTTGATAAATTGCAGTAATCCATGTATCCCCATCGTGCCAAGTTAACTACATGATATGGGAGGAGAAAGGGAAAACAGCAAGATTTAAAGCAAAATATGTTTACCCAAAAGTTATAGAAAAATATAAGAAGAGATTAGAAACTGATATAGTAACTGCTATCGTTTAGATATTTGAGAATTACCGCTCTTTTATACTTAATTGGGCTCTTCCCTGCCAACAATTCTCCCGGTCTAGAATACTTATGCTAACCGCAACACTAACTTTAATGTCACTTGATAGTCCCTTAACATTTATTCTTTCCAAAGAGCTTTCCCACTTGGAATCATCATGTACATTCCAAGCCGCTAACACACTACTAGGCACACAGAAGGTGCTAACGAGAATCTTGGCTCACTCCTGTTCTGACCCCCCCAGGAATCCGTAAGTCTACTTTAACATATAAAAATTCCTTTGAAACTTTATCTCAACTCCCCCAAGATATACGACATTGTTAAAATCCACAAAAGTGCATGCTACAGCATCACACTGCCTCTACCCAGGCGTGTTAAGAGCCAGCATGCAAATGGGCATAGGAATGGAAACTCCAAACAGTAGGAAAGTAGGCATTTCAGCTGAGAAAATAATCAAGCAGATTTACAGAAGTAGATCGGTACATGTTTAGGACCTAAATTCACTGCCATCAGAATGTCTTATTCCAACCAACCAGCATTCTGGTAAGGAGCAGTGAAGGCGTCTAGCAACAACTCCATCAGACTCTCTGAAAGCTACTCCAAAGAAATGTGAAAGTGTGCTTGCTGCGCAAAATACAGCATTCTGACGAATGCTTCCTTCACTCCCTACCCCCTTCTGCCTACATCCCTCCTAGACAGAAATTCTGGACAAGGATGGGAGGGTTATCTGCACCCACCCCTACCCAGTCGAAAATGCACATATGCCTTTTGACTCCCCCCAAACGTAAAGCCTTACCAATAACATGAAGTCGGCTACCGTATATTTCATCTTACATGTTTTAAACACTGTATTCTTATAGTGAGCTAGAGAGAAGAAAATGTTAAGAAAATCACAAGAAAAGTACACTTAGAGTACTG
>NW_024084713.1:0-1537 GCF_003009895.1 Hyaena hyaena | reverse complement strand
TGGAGGTGCAGTTTCATTCCCTATGGAGCTACTCGGGCAGCTCTGGGAGGGGATCAGGCTCCCCTTCTTAGGGGCAGATCTACCAAAACGAAGCCGAGTTCTTACCAGGCTGACAGGCAGTGCTCCCTGAGCTGGTTCCTGGGCCTCACCGGGCTCCATCATGCATCTGCTGTGCAGGCCGGGAGGGGCTAGCCTCCTATGGATCAAGCGGTCTGCTGGCGCCAGGAGAGGTTCTTTCTCCGAGGTTCGCACCCTGGTGACAAAGAAGGTGGAAATGCACCGTCTCTGAATCATGCTGCAAGCAGTCGTAGAAATGATAATCAGTGGAACTACCAGGCCTCTTACTAGCCAAGCAGAAAACCAAAATGCATGATTCTACCTATCAAAATCGCTTAGCCTTAGATTACTTGCTTGCTTATGAGGGAAGAGTTTGTGAAAAGTTTAAGCTAAGCAAGGGCCACCTACAGATAGATGATGAAGGAAAAGTCAGGAGGAGTTCCCAGAAAGAATGAGAAAAGTTGCTCATGTCCCAGTCCAGACTCGGAAATGTTGGGACCCTGGGAGTTATTTGGAGGATTTTTCTCAACTCTCTGGGGATTCAAAACCCTCATGGGAATTATCCTCTTGATCTGTGAGGTTTCTTAATCCTACCCAGCCCAGCTCCCCTGGTTCTATGACCTGTCTCCAGCCTCACTGAGGCAATGGTCAAAAGGAAAACGGCCAAACATGTGATGATGTTATGGAAGTATAAACCTCTAAACCAAGATGATGCTCTTTGTCCCAAAATAGGGGGTCCAAGCATCATGGGGGGAATGTAGTAGAGCCCCTTCCTCGGGAATGTGGTGGAGGCCTCCTCAGAACAAAGGAAAGCAACCTGGCCATGTGCACGTACATGACCTTCCTCATGACTCTGTAACATAGACCACCCAATCAGGCCATTTGTATGCTACCATGTATGGGAGACAAAGGAGCAACAATTGTACAAAAGCTTCCCCCCCGCCCCCCCGCTGTGCTCAGCACTCAGCTTTTCTGTTCTTAGCCTGCTGAGCCAGTGCTGACACGAATAAAGCTGCTTCCTGGAAAGAAAAGTCTTGGTGTCCCAACTCTCTGTGTGTGACTCACTGCTACATATATATTTCCTAATGTTTTAATATCTTTTGGTATAAGGTCATCACTTAATCATCTTTAAAAATGTTTTTTTAATATTTATTTTTGAGACAGAGTGAGAGCAGGGGAGGGGCAGAGAGAGAGGGAGACACAGAATCTGAAACAGGCTCCAGGCTCTGAGCTAGCTGTCAGCACAGAGCCCAACGCAGGGTTCAAACTCAGGAACTTCGAGATCATGACCTGAGCCGAAGTCGGACGCTTAACCAACTGAGCTGCTCAGGCGCCCCCACTTAACATTCTGATTATTGAAGTGTTATGTGTCATGGAAATAACTGAATTTCTTTGTCAATTGCATCATAATGAACTCTCATATCAGATTGTTAACCATGTTTATTTTTTAGTCTTTTGTCATATATAGCTGTTGTTGTGA
>NW_024084712.1:0-1538 GCF_003009895.1 Hyaena hyaena | reverse complement strand
CCAGGCTCTGAGCTGGCAGTCAGCACAGAGCCCGACACGGGGCTCGAACCCACGAACCGCGAGATCATGACCCAAGCGAAAGTCGGACGCTTAACCGACTAAGCCACCCAGGCGCCCCAATTAATTCACTTTTTGAGTGGGTGTGTGGGTTACTGAAAAGCAAGCAGCCATTGAGTAATTATAGCAGAGGAAAATCAAACAACATTAGGGATCTGTATCCCTAGGGATACAGATCAAGTAATGTACCTGATTATTTTATCTTTTACCTATGTACAGACTCATGCTTTAAAAGTTACTTTCTAATATGATGAGAAATCTTATATGAGCTTTTAAAAATTGTATTTCTTTGCTAACAAGAGGACACTTTATATTTATAATTTATGTAATACTACTTTCTCTGTAGAGTGCTAGTTCATGTTTTTTCCACTTTTTTTCCCCAAAATTTATTAGGAGAGATTCTTTACCATGCATCAACTTGTCTGCAATTTTCTTTGAAATGTTTTCCTAGTTTATCATTTATTCGTTTTTAATTTTTTTAATTTTTTTTTTTAACAAATAGTTTATTGTCATGTTGGTTTCCATATAACACCCAGTGCTCATCCCCACAAGTGCCCTCCTCCATGCCCATCTTCCTAGTTTATCATTTGTCTTAAAGTAGAAGTTAAACATTTTTATTTGTCCAAGTCTACTGCATTTTATTGTTGTTGTTTCCCATCTTCCTATCATGCTTTAACAAGCTTTTCTGTAGCCAAATTAGAAAAGAAATTCTCCAAGGGCCTTTGTTATTGCTTTTCTCCCCCAATTTACACAACTAATCTAGTAGGTATACTTTTGTGTTTGATGTTACTTAAGGAGTTGTGGGTTATTCTTAATTTTGTTTCCAAATGCCAATCCAGTTGTTGAATAATCCATCTTTCCCTCTTGGGATACAAATTCAACCTTTATAAAATATACAATCCACACAAACATGGATAAATCTTGGGAATTTCTGTATTTTCTAATGATCTATCTGCTTATTCTCTATCTGCAACATGCTACTTTAATTACTGTAGCTTTATAGTAAATTTTGATACCTGACAGAGCAAGTCCTCTCTCATTATTCTTATTCACAATTTTCTTGCCTACCTTCATGTATTTATTCTTTCAGTTAAAAGTTATTATCAAGTTGTCAAGGTTTTTAAAAAAATACATTAGGATTTTGATGTGAGTGGCACCATGTTTATAAGATGATTTGGGGGAAATTGACATCTTTACAATTTTTAGTTATCCCATCCAGGAAGACAATATCTTGTCAACAATTCAGGTCCTATTTTATGTCCCTCAGGAAAATTTTATTTTTTATGAACCTTAAATACTCCAGATTTCATTATTTTGAGGTATTTCATAACTTTGGTTGCTATTCTAAATATGCTTTTAAAATGACATAACTGGTTGTTTATTGCAAAAAAAAAAAAAAAAGAAAAGCTAACTTGTATTATATCTAGCTCCCTACAATACTCTTTTGGTACTAATACTTTTAGTAATTTTTCAATTAATCC
>NW_024084711.1:0-1538 GCF_003009895.1 Hyaena hyaena | reverse complement strand
TTATTCTAGAGGGTCAATGGAAATGATGACCCCTATCTTTTTGAGGGCTAGTTACAATCAAGTTCTATATTCAATCACCTACTACTTTCTTAGTGGGTTTTCTATACCAATTAATCCCTATTGTTCTATATTCCCAATCTCTCACTATCTTCTATATCTTTAGCCTCAGTTTATAAAAATATAGATATATCTAAGTCTGTGTAATCTCGTAGAAATCCTCCATCCACCTATGGTCTTCTTTAGTGATGTCCTATTTCTCCCCTTGCCTTCACTGATAAGTTCCCAAAATAACTTACTCATTTTTCCATTCATTCCTCAGTCTCAGCTTTCATCCTTAGACTCTGTTTTTTCTAGGGTCACTATGCTCTTTGGGTGCATTTGAAATTTTTAATCCTTAGAGGATTTGGCCACTTAAGCAATTCAATATTGTTTTTCATGTAACACCCAGTCAAAACACCATCTCTCTTTGTTTTAATGTATAAATGGTTCCTGTAATGTTGTCCAGCCTTGCTTTAGTGTATATAGTCCTTTCCAGTAACTTCTATGGAGTTGGTCTTCATTGGTTTTCTTTTGTAAATCTATTCTCTGAGGTTGTTCGTCTACACTGTTGGGTTGAAATCCAAGTGTTGAAGCACTTATACAGTGATAACTTCAAAATGGATAGTCTCTGCAAAAATCTGGAGACTTTTCCCTAGAAATTGATGCCTATGTGGGCAATGAAGAGCCATGGATATCTTTAGGTGGGTTTCTCTTAGTCTCTTTAATATACAACCTATTCAAAATGGAATGCATTGAATTTTATTATCTATTATATGTTAATTATCCATCCGTAGAATCTTATAAACTAATGAAGCTTAGAATTCTGTGAGTATAGCAAATAATGATCATCATAAATGTATAAAGTTATTTAGACATATTTTCCTTGAATTTAAGAGTATACTTAAAATAAAGTTTGATTTAGAGTTTTCTCAATGATAGAGTATCTATGACTTAGATAGCTCTCCTTAAGCAGAAGAAAATCTACCTAGAAATTTTTGTGTGACAATGAAATTTATCATTCCTATAGGATATGAACATTGTGAGGACAGTATGCTACAAATCCAGGAAAACATGCAGATCTTAAGTAACCTGACATCTAAATTTCCAACCTTCTTATTGACTGGAATTCCTGGCTTAGAGTCTTTCCATGCATGGATTTCTATCCCCTTCTGCTGTCTCTATGCCATTGCCCTCTCTGGGAACAGCATGATCCTGTTTGTCATCATTACCCAGCAGAGTCTCCATGAACCCATGTACTATTTCCTCTTTATGCTTTCAGCTGCTGACTTGGGCTTGACCGTTTCTACAATGTCAACAACATTAGGTATCCTCTGGTTTGATGCAAAAGAAATCAATCTAGATACCTGCATTACCCAGATGTTTTTTCTTCATGGATTTACGTTAATAGAATCTGGGGTGCTGGTGGCTATGGCCTTTGACCGCTATGTGGCCATCTGTGATCCTCTGAGGTATACTACTATTCTCACTAATTCCAGAAT
>NW_024084710.1:0-1538 GCF_003009895.1 Hyaena hyaena | reverse complement strand
GATCGATTCTTTACTTCGGCTAAGGTCATGTTCTCACAGTCTGTGAGTTCAAGCCCCACATAAGACTCTACACTGACAGTGTGAAGCCTGCTTGGAATTCTCTCTCTCCCTCTCTCTCTGCACCTCCTCTGCTTGTGTGCTCTCTCCCTCTCTCAAAATAAATAAATAAACATTAAAAAGATATTTTTTTAAAGTAGAGGAAATTTGGTCACTCAAAGACACACCAGGGATGTGCATGAACAGAGGAAAACTGTGTGAGGGCCCAGAAAGAAGGTTGTTGTCTACAAGCTAAAGAGAGACTCAGAAGAATCCAAACTTAATGAACCCTTGATCTTGGACTTCCAGACTCCAGAACTGTGAAAAAATTTTCCAGAGTATTTTGTCATGACAGCTCTAGCAAACTAATTCAGGAGGCATATTTACAATTGTCTTTATAATAATTACGACTATTGCTCCACCCCAAGACTTTCTCCCCAGGAGTCCCAGATACTCACGACAGCCTTGTGATGTTGACTCCTTGATACTCAGGGATTCCAGAATAGACTTTGTTCATCTGGAAGGCAAGGAGGTCACTGTGTCATCCCAGACGCCCCAACTTGGAGCCCGTCAGGTATTTCCATAGAATCTCAAGAGTGCAGAAAATGGACCTGTTGCATCCTGCATTCCCCATCAGAAGTGGCAGTGCCACACTGTCCAGGAGGAGCAGTGCTTTCTCAGACACCAGCCCCAGACACTATCCTGGGGCCCCCGGTAGCCCTTAAATGGAACCTCACTTTCTCTTTCCTCACTCTCTATGGCAAGCCCAGAGGAAAGGAAGAGCTGAGAAACACACACCCCTACCATGAGAACAGCCCTCAACTGGTTTCTTCACCTCTAGAGACTCCTCCCTGGGGAGAGCTGAGTGGCCCACAGGGATTTGCTCTCCCAGGCTCACCTCATTTGTGAATATGTCACTGAATTTTTGGAATGCTACAGAAGTCCGGTCTTCTAGTTCTTCGGTGAACTCCACATTGGTCACTGTCACGGTCATTTCTACCTCGGCGGAGACACTCTCCGGCGGAGGTTCTGAGGGGGTCAGACAACAGCATCATTTACTGAGGACAGAGCCTCCCTGAGTTCCTCCCCAAGGAGACCCACACCTTCAGCAATTCCACCCTGGGCCGCCACACTGACCCCCATTCAGGTCTCACCAGAGTGCCCCTTGGGGTGGGGAGGATGCACTGCACTTCTCATGGCTTTGGGATGAAGCCTGGGGTATCTCAGGTCTTACATTTTCTTAGAGAATTCCACTTTTTTTTTGTATTCTTCTTCATCACACACTATTTATTTTAAGTGTATTTTAGGGTAGAATTCTGTGCCAAATTTGTGATTTGTTCCAAAATGTACCCTCTTGCTTCATTTATTTTTTTTTATTTTTATTTTTTGAAAACAATCTTTTTTAATATTTTTTTTACAAATAGTTTATTGTCAAATTAGTTTCCACATAACACTCAGTGCTCATCCCCAAAGTACCCTCCTCCATGCCCATCCCCCCCTCC
>NW_024084709.1:0-1538 GCF_003009895.1 Hyaena hyaena | reverse complement strand
TTTCATTCATTAATAAGAAAAATAAAAATAAGCCAAGTTGGCCTACCACTTTGGAGTTTACAGAAACCTCTCATGTGTTGTGCATCTGACCCTTGCAATAACCCACTCTATAAGGAAGTGGGGCAGGTGTTGTTTTTACTTCAGTTTGACAGATGAGGGAACGGGCCCAGTGACAGCAAGTTGCTTGCTTAAGTTCACATGTTTAGTACGGGGTGAACCCTAAAATCAGATGTCAGATTGATTTCACTCCAGGTTCAGGTCTCTTCCCACCACACCTCACTGGCCTTTGTGTAGTTTTGTCACTTGTTTCATCTGATGTCAGAGAACAGGGACCTCTTTCAGAGAGGCCATACAACCCAGAGGAGAACCCAAGAAATAACCTCTAGCATGGATGATCTTTCTCCCCTGGGTTGAGGCTCCCAAGCCTGGCCCTCTACAGGGGCAAAAGCCGCCTTCATGTCAACTAAGCGGCACCCCCTGTCCCCACATGCAGTAACCTTCTGCCTGCAGCTGACTAGAAAACAAAACTTTATGTCTCATTAGTATTCCCAACTAGATTCCTAGATTCTAAGCTCACTAAACCTCACTAAAGAGTGAACACTTTTTGAAAAAAAATTTTTTTTAATTTTTTTTCTTTTTTTTTTTTGATAGGGAGATAGAGACAGCATGAGCACGGGAGGGTCAGAGAGAGAGGGAGACACAGAATCTGAAACAGGCTCCAGGCTCTGAGCTGTCAGCACGGGGCTCGAATCCACGAACCGTGAGATCATGACCTGAGCCGAAGTCGGACGCTTAACCGACTGAGCCACCCAGGCGCCCCAAGAGTGAACACTTTTAAGTTGCTTCTCTGAGTACCATGGTGCCTGGAACAACACCGGCTGAATATAGGGCCACCACAAATGTGTGTTTGTGGATTAAATATATGCCTTCCCCCGTCCTCAAAGCGGCTACATTCTTGAATTCCTTATAGTCACTACTGCAGCACCAGACACAGAGATACCAATGAGATTCACTGTCTTGAACTGAGTATGCCCTCTTGAATCTCTTGTTGTTGTTTTCATGATATACAGGATAGTGTCTTGGAGCCGTCATGGAGCTCTATTAAACTTTTCTGGTCTGTGTGTATTTTATGCAAGAAGAAAAGCTTTCTAAAAAAATTAATATGATATGAATTATTAATTCAACTTTAAGGTTTAATTTGCTGAGACCATTGTATTATTTTCAT
This sequence comes from Hyaena hyaena, assembly GCF_003009895.1. Classification (NCBI taxonomy): domain Eukaryota; kingdom Metazoa; phylum Chordata; class Mammalia; order Carnivora; family Hyaenidae; genus Hyaena; species Hyaena hyaena. The sequence continues at coordinate 313 of NW_024084709.1, read as the reverse complement.
TGAAATAATCAGGTTCTGTCTATTTATTCTGCACTTCTCTCCACCCATTCTGTGAGGCATATCATTTAATTCCTATCATTAAAAACTTGTCAGTGAAATGGACGTTAATTCAGGCTTAAGGTATACTGTCTGATCCATTATCCTTTAAAAAGCTCATCATCTAAAAATACAATCTTAAAAAAATAAACATAAAAATAAACACTTTGTCTGCTGTTTCAGCAACAAAATGGTGCTGAACCTAAGACAGCAGAGTCCGTCCAGGCCCATTGTAAGAGGTTACAACATTATCTACTGTGAGGAATAAATAAACTGG
>NW_024084708.1:0-1538 GCF_003009895.1 Hyaena hyaena | reverse complement strand
TTCCCCAGGTCGGGGAAGTTCTCTGCTATAATTTGTTCCAGGACTCCTTCAGCACCTTTCCCTCTCTCTTCCTCTTCTGGGATTCCTATGACATGGATATTGTTGCGTTTGACCGTATCGATGAGCTATCAAACTCTTCTTTCCGGTTCCTGGATCAGTTTGTCTCTTTTTTTGTCAGCTTCTTGTTTTTCTATAATGGTGTCTTCTAAATCACTTATTCTCCTTTCTGCCTCTTCTATCTGTGCATTGGAGGCTCTAATTTATTATGTATCTCATTTATCGCATTTCTAAATTTTTTATGCCTATTTTTATTTTCCATTCTGTCTGTAGCCATAGTTTCCTCGATGTCCCCTATGTTTTTTTTTTCAAGCCTAGCTATTAATTTTACCATTATTATTCTCAAATCTTGTTCAGTTATGCTACTGATATCTATTTTGCGCAGTTTATTAGCTGTCATTTCTTCCTGGAGTTTTTTTGGAGGAGAGCTCTTTCATTTCATTATTTTAGTTAGCTTTCTGGCTCTTGTTGGTTTTAAAGACCTGTTATGCTCTCTGTATCTATGAGCGCTGCTATATCCAAGAAAACTCTTTGACTGTCCAGGGCCTATCCTTTCAGAGTGTTTTTTGAATGGTATCTCTTGATCTTTCTTGTTGGGACCTTGGTTATTTTATTTTCCTATCTAGTGATATTTGGGACTCTCCACCTTGTGTACTCTGGCTTGTTTCTTAAGGTAGCCCTGGAAAAGAAAACAGACAGACACACACACAGGGAGCAGGAGCACACAAACGCACAGGTTAATTCAACTAACATACAAATCTAGAGGGAAAATGAAAAATTAAAAGAAAAGACAGAGGAGGGAAGGTGAATAATAGGGAGTATAAAATACATAAAAGAGTCAAAATGGAGAAAAGAAAAGGAAAAAAGAAGAAAACTGATGGACAAAGAAGGGTTTAAAGCATATAACCAGGTATCCCAGCTACAATTAAATAGCCGTGTGTATGCAGTGCTGGTTGAAGAGCATAGAGAAAGAGCGAGAAGACAGGGCGGGGATGAGGCAAAATTGGAAATAGAATATACAGGCAGTAGGTATAAGAAGCCTTTTTCAAAGAGGTAAAGGTTAGAACATGGTTGGATAGGTGAGAGAAGGATGCTGGTATTATCCAGAGAAAGTATATAGTCTAATTAGTCCTGAGAGAAAGAGATGAAAATGTCCGTAGGTGTAGAATTTACATCTACAGAATAGACTCGTTGTGATGTTTAAGCAAGCCAGTGACAAGAGTTATTCAGGTCAGTGTTCCGGGGACAAAATAGAAGGAAGATAAAATAAAGAAAAAGAAAAAAAAGGGAGGAAGGCAGCTCTCAAGCTGGGATGGGCGTGGCGTGATCCAATGCCTCTGGTGGGAGTTCTGCCTTGGCGGTTGTGGGGAGGAGAGTGACGGTCATCCAGTCCCTTCTTGAACCAAGCACTGCACCTTGCTTTTTTGGGCATGTAGACTCCCCATACCGGGAGCGCAGCCAAAGTTGGTTGCACTCTTCAA
>NW_024084707.1:0-1539 GCF_003009895.1 Hyaena hyaena | reverse complement strand
GGCTGGCTTAGTGGTGATAAATTCTTTCAATTTCTGTTTATTTGGAAAGACTTTTCTCTCTCCTTCTATTCTGAATGACAGGCTTGCTGGATAGAGGATTCTTGGCTGCATATTTTTTCTGTTCATCACATTGAAGATTTCCTGCCATTCTTTTCTGGCCTGCCACGTTTCAGTAGATAGGTCTGTCACCACTCTGATAGGTTTCCCTTTGTACATTAGGGCCCATTTATCCCTAGTGCTTTCAAAATTCTCTCTTTGTCCTTATATTTTGCGATTTTCACTATGATATGCCATGCAGAAGATCGATTCAAATTACATCTGAGGGGAGTCCTTTGTGCCTCTTGTATTTCAACGTTTACTTCCTTTCCCAGTTTGGGGAAGTGCTCTGCTATAATTTGTTCCAGGACTCCTTCAGCACCTTTCCCTCTCTCTTCCTCTTCTGGGATTCCTATGATACAGAAATTGTTGTGTTTGACCATATCACTGAGCCCTTGAACCCTTCTCTCATGTTCCTGGATCAGTTTGTCTCTTTTTTTTCCTCAGTTTCCTCTTTTTCTGTAATGGTGTCTTCTAAATCACTTATTCTCCTTTCTGCCTCTTCAATCCGTGCATTGGTTGCCTCCAACTTATTATGTATCTCATTTATCGCATTTTTTAATTTAGTATGCCTGTTTTTATTCTCCATGTTGTTTGTATCCATAGTTTCTTTGATGTCCTCTATGCTTTTTTCAAGCCCAGCGATTAATTTTATGATTATTTTTTTAAAATCTTGTTCAGTTATTCTGCTTATATCTGTTTTGAGCAGTTCATTAGCTGTCAATTCTTCTTGGAATTTCTTTGGAGGAGAGCTCTTTCATTTCATCATTTTAGTTAGCTTTCTGTCTCTTGTTAGTTTTAAAGACTTGTTATGCTCTCTGCACCTGTGAGCGCTGCTGTACCCAAGAAGACTCTTTGTCCAGGGCCTATCCTTTCATTGAGTGTTTTTTGGACGGTATCTCTTGGTCTCTCTTGTTGAGACCTTGGTTATTTTATTTTCCTACTCATAGTGATATTTGGGACTCTCCACCATGTGTATTTTGGCTTGTTTCTTGAGGTAGCCCTGGAGAAGAAAACAGACAAACACACAGGGAGCAGAGGTACACAAACGCACAGACAAATCCAACAAACTGCAAACTGAGAGGGAAAACGAAAAAGTTAAGAGAAAAGACGGAGGAGGGAAGGCGAATAATAGAAAATAAAAAATACATTAAAAGGTCAAAAAGAAGAAAAGAAAATGAAAAAAGAAGAAAACCGATGGACAAAGAATGGTTTAAAGCATATAACTGGATTTCCCAGGTAGAATTAAATAGCTGGGTGTATGCAGTGCTGGTTGAAGAGTGTAGAGAAAGAGTGAGAAGACAGGGCGGGGATGAGGCAAAATTGGAAATCGAATGAACAGGCAGAAGGGATAAGAAGCTTTTTTCAAAGAGCTAAAGGGTGGAATATGGTTGGAGAGGTGAGAGAAGGACGCCGGTGTTATCCAGAGAAACTATATAGTCT
>NW_024084706.1:0-1539 GCF_003009895.1 Hyaena hyaena | reverse complement strand
CACAGAGCCCGACGCGGGGCTCGAACCCACGAACTGCGAGATCGTGACCTAAGCGAAAGTCGGACGCTTAACCGACTAAGCCACCCAGGTGCCCCTCAACATGTTTCATTTTCATCTGTATTGCTGACTACTCTCCAGAAAAGTTGTACCAGTTTTCATTCCCACCGGAATGCATGAATGTGCTCATTTACTTTCCAGGAAGCTATACCCTTACTTTTCTCTTTATTTCTCTCCCCTTAGACGAGTCTTCTTTACACCTGCCGGCCCTCCCCAAGGCAGTTCAGAGCATCCAATTCTAATTTCTTCTTCCTGTTGGTGTTGCTGATAGGGCTGTGTCTGGCAATAATACCTCTGACGATCAGCATGGCACGGTAAATATGACTTTGTTTTCTAGAATGTTTCCTTGCTTCTTGACATGTCCCTTTTTTGTATTAAAGCACCCACTGTGTTCTTTATTGGCTTTCCAAACTCATGGTGTTCCACTTACGGAAGTCAGTAAGTCACTCCTAGCTTAGCCAGGCCCACCTTTGTTTTGGAATCTCTCTCTGGATGCCGGAATGTCTTGGTCCACTTCCAGAACTTGTGTTGCCAGTGTTTTAAGAGGGTGCCTCCCCAACTCCCTTTTCCTAGGACCTCTCTGCTGTTCTTCTTTTGGATCATTTCTTTGTTTCTTATTACAAAAATAATACATCTTCATCATAGAAGATTTTGGAATTCCTTCACTGTGACAAACACCTGGCTCGGTGCTAGAAGTATGGAGATGATTCGGACATGGCACAAAGAATGTAGAGTCTAAGTGTAGAATTTGGTAGGAGCAGAAGTGCTTAAGACTAGAGATCAGAAGTTGAGGATCCAGATCCCAGTGACCATATTCCCTAAGAGCATAACCATTTATACCAAAGGCCAACAAACATTTTTGGTAAAGAGGAATGCTAAATATTTAGGCTTTGTGAGCCATATGGAGTCGGTAGCAACTGTTCAACCTTCCTGTGGCATCATGAAGACAGCTGTAGACAATATACAGACTAATGGTCATGACTTATTCCAATAAAACTTTACTTATAGAAAACAGATGGTGGGCCAGATTTAGCCCGAGGGCTATAGTTTACCAATCTCTCTGACTTAGATTCTCATGGAATCCCATTTCTTCATCTTTAAATTAAAATCCTTGAGATTTTCTGTCAGATATTATTTTTTAACCAATTTGACTGTATATTTTTACTGTTTTTTGTTTTAGTAATATAGGTTATGTGTAAAAAAAAAACAATACACGGGTATAAATAAAAGAGAAACAGATTTCCCATTATCCTCCCTTCTTAGTCCCACTCTGCCAGGGTAACCACCATTAACATTTTATGAATACTTCCAGAAATTCATATGAACACTATTTATTTTTATTTTTTTATTTTTTTATAATTTTTTTTAATTTTTTTTTTTTTTTTTTATTTCTAGGAGAGAGAGAGACAGCGTGAGCAGGGGAGGGTCAGAGAGAGAGGGAGTCACAGACTGAAACAGGCTCCAGGCTCTAGGCTGGCAGTC
>NW_024084705.1:0-1540 GCF_003009895.1 Hyaena hyaena | reverse complement strand
TTTCTAGGAGAGAGAGAGACAGCGTGAGCAGGGGAGGGTCAGAGAGAGAGGGAGTCACAGACTGAAACAGGCTCCAGGCTCTGAGCTGGCAGTCAGCACAGAGCCTGACGCAGGGCCCGAACCCACGAACCACAAGATCATGACCTAAGCGAAAGTCGGACGCTTAACCGACTAAGCCACCCAGGCGCCCCAAAAAGAGTTGTTATTAAATCATTTAAAAAATGAACCCACTGGATGATAGCATAAATAACATTATGAAGAGTATTTTCCAGTTTAAAAATATTGTAGTAAGAAACATGGCTTTGTTTTATATTTTTAAAAATGTCTTTACTTTCCGGTTCGATAGAAGATAACTGGATTTTCCCGTCTGCTTCTGCATTCAATGTGTTACATCGTTGTTTCGGTTGAACTATATGAAGAAGAAAGTCCAGGCACATACATATATGTGGTTAGTAAAGGGAGATGTATTTTAGAAGCCTCTGTAGATGATTGGGTCATTCTTTTTTGATACTATACCTAAACAGGTAGAAGTTTCTTGAAGGTTAGTTGCACTGTAGAATCTGAAACCATGTCAGTGAACATTTTGCACTCTTTTACATTAACATCCATTTGTGTCTTGCCTTTTCCTCATGAATGATGTTCTAACATCTGACATATATTGATTCAGTGAGTTACACAGCTCTTCCAGATATTGGCACATTTCTTTATAGAATATTTTAAAAATCAAATTTGTTATTATCACCACCGATCTCATCAGAAAAATCGTTAAGTACCGGGAAACTATTGAGCTTACATTGGTAGATACAGCTTTTCCAAAATTCTAATTTTCACCTGAAAACTGGATTCTTTTTCACAAATATGGTCAGTTGTTTTCTTTATAGTGAGAGGTTCACTTTGTGTATTTTTGAGAAAACGTCTGACAAGTACCCAACTCTCAGAACCACCATATCCCCTCAATTTTTCAAGTAGGAATGGAGCTCTGTGAACAAGCAGCCCACAGGGTAGTCACACAAGTGCTTTTCCTCAAGATGTGTTTCGTTCGGTAGGCGGCTGAAGTGCTAGCGCGTACTTCCTCGGTAGTCATGCCAGAAGAGAAAACACACGTGTGCTCAGGTCCCAAATGAATGAAATCAATACTTCTTATTGCTTCATCGGCACATTCTTGAGTGAAACTTGTCTCTCTCTCTCTTCTTTTTTTTTTTCTTTTTCTTTTTGCCACAAGTGTGTGCTGGTGACACTCCCAGTGTCAGTCACCATTGCTTTTATACCATCAGTGTAGGTATCACCACAGTGAGAAGGCAAATAACGCCTTAGCAGTAAAGCTTTTTGACTCTCTGCACTTCTTTTTTTTTTTTTTTTAAATTTTTTTTTTTTAACGTTTTATTTATTTCTAGGAGAGAGAGAGAGAGAGACAGTGTGAGCAGGGGAGGGTCAGAGAGAGAGGGAGTCACAGACTGAAACAGGCTCCAGGCTCTGAGCTGGCAGTCAGCACAGAGCCCGACGCGGGGCACGAACCCACGATCCGCGAGATCATGACCTG
>NW_024084704.1:0-1540 GCF_003009895.1 Hyaena hyaena | reverse complement strand
TTTCTGTTGCTTCATTATTGGTGTATAAAAATGCAACCAATTTCTGTATGTTGATTTTTACCCCGCAACTTGGCTGAATTCTTGGATCAGTTCTAGTAGGCTTCTGGTGGAGTCTGTCAGGTTTTCTATGTAGAGTATCATGTCGTCTGTGAAAAGTGAAAGTTTGACTTCTTCTTTGCCAATTCTGATGCCTTTTATTTCCTTTTGTTGTCTGATGGCTGATGCTAGGACTTCCAGCACTATATTAAACAACAGTGGTGAGAGTGGACATCCCTGTTATGTTCCTGATTTCAGAGGGAAAGCTCTCAGTTTTTCCCTGTTGAGGATGATGTTAGCTGAGGACTTCTCATAGATGGCTTTGATGATGTTTAAGTAAGTGCCTTCTATTCCAACTTTCTCTAGGGCCTTTATTAAGAAGGGATGCTGTATTTTGTCAGATGCTTTTTCTGCATCTATCGACGGGATCATATGGTTTTTATCTTTTCTTTTGTTGATGTGATGTATCACATTGATTGATTTGCAAATATTGAACCAGACCTGTAACCCAGGAATGAATCCCACTTGATCTTGGTGGATAATTCTTTTTATGTGCTGTTGGATTCGATTTGCAAGTATCTTGTTGAGGATTTTTGCATCTGTATTCCTCAAGGATATTGGCGTGTAGTTCTCTTTTTTTGCTGGATCTCTGTCTGGCTTGGAAATCAGAGTGATGCTGGCTTCGTAAAATGAGTCCAGAAGTTTTCCTTCGATTTCTATTTTTTGGAATAGCTTGAGAAGAATGGGTATTAATTCTGTTTTAAACTCTGGTAGAATTCCCCAGGGAAGCCATCAGGTCCAGGGCTCTTATTTGTTGGGAGATTTTTGATAACGGATTCGATTTCTTCACTAGTTATGGGTCTGTTCAGAATTTCTATCTCTTCCCATGTGAATTTTGGTAGTGCGTGTTTAGGAATTTGTCCATTTCTTCTAAGTTGTCCAATTTGTTGGCATATAATTTTTCATAGTATTCCCTGATAATTGCTTGTATTTTTGAGGGGTTGGTTGTAATCAGTCCATTTTCATTCATGATTTTGTCTATTTGGGTGCTCTCTCTTTTCGTTTTGAGAAGCCTGGCTAGAGATTTGTCAATTTTGTTTATTTTTTCAAAAAACCAACTCTTGGTTTCATGGACTTGTTCAATTGTTTCTTTGGTCTCTATGTTGTTTATTTCTGCTCTAATTTTTACTTTTTCTCTTCTTCTACTGGGTTTGGGGTGCTCTTGTTGCTCTGCCTCTAGGTCCTTTAGGTGAGCTGTTACATTTTGCACTTGTGCTTTTTCTAATTTCTTGAAATAGGCCTGGAGTGCAATGTACTTTTCTCTTAGGACTGCCTTTGCCGCATCCCATAGAGTTTGGATTGTTGTATTTTCATTTTCATTTGTTTCCATATATTTTTAAATTTCTTCTCTAATTGCCTGATTGGCCCATTCATTCTTTAGTAGAGTGTTCTTTAACCTCCAAGTTTTTGGAGGTTTTCCAGACTTCTTCATGTGATTGATTTC
>NW_024084703.1:0-1540 GCF_003009895.1 Hyaena hyaena | reverse complement strand
CTTTTATTGAGAGTAGTCAAACACTGGAAACAAACCAAATGTCTAGCAACAGGAGAGAGAGTAAGCAAATTGTGATGTAAACATATAATGGAATATCCAAACAATAAAAAGGAAGGAATTATTGATTCATCAACAACATGGATAAATCTCAAAAACACTATGTTGAGCAGAAGAGGCTAGACACAAAGGAGTGCATACTCTTTAGTTTCATTTATATGCAGCTCAGGGGGTGCCTGGGTGGCTCAGTTTATTAAGCATCCATCTTCAGCTCAGCTCATGATCTCGACGTCCATGAGTTCGAGCCCCGCGTTGCACTCCGTGCAGACAGCTCAGAACCTGGATCCTGTTTCAGATTCTGTGTCTCCCTCTCTCTCTCTGCGCCTCCCCTACTCATACTGTTTCTGTCTCTCAAAAATGAATAAATATTTTACAAAAAACTGCATGCATATCCCCAAACGTCAGATGATCTAAAATCAAGGTTAATGGGAAAACCACCAGGTATATTTGTCAAGGAACAATGCAAAAACAACAAAGAGATTAAGTTGGCCATGCTGCACTGGTGTTTGTTGCCCCAGACAGAGATGTGGGGAAGCAGAGGACCCCAGTGAGCCTCTTCTCGGTTCCTCCCCCTACAGGTGAGCTGTAAGGCAGTCATGGTCTTTTTCCAGTACTGTACCATGGCCAACTTCTTCTGGCTGCTGGTGGAGGGCCTCTACCTGCACACCCTGCTGGCCATCTCCTTCTTCTCTGAGCAGAGGTACTTCTGGGGGTACATACTTATCGGCTGGGGTATGGTACTAGGGAGGGCTGCCAGACTGGAAACAGAAGGCCTGGGGAGCTCACTAGGGGGTGTGCCGGCCCTGCCTGCCTAATCTGTGGGACAGACAGTTTCTGTGGGCATCCATTTCCCCTTTAGTCCTTGAAACACAGGGCTACTGCTAGTCTGTAAAAGTGCCCCTGTCAAATTTAAGAAAAGACCCTCCTTTTAGGTGGATACAGCCCTTCAGGCATAGCACTCCCCCCCTTTAGAAGAGCAAGCATCTTTGCACAGTGAATGGCCTGTGCAGCCACAGGTGGCAGCCCCAGAAGCCCACTCTCCTCCCCCTCCCTTTCTCTCTCCTTTCTCCTAAATCTCTGCCTTGTGCCCTGTTCTCTTTTTCTCTTCTTCGGCCCTGACAGGGGTGCCCAGCACCTTCACCATCATGTAGACAATCATCAGGCTCTATCTGGAGGATATGGGGTGAGCTGCGGCCCCGTCCCCTCCCCCAGGCTGCCATCATCTGGGGAGATCCCCCAGGTGGGATGAGGGGAAGCCGGGGTGCACAGACCCTGGGACTGTGGTGTCTAAAGGGGTCGGGGGCAGAGCTGGAGCACCCAGGAGGACCTCTGACCTGGCTGAGGACAACCGTTCTCATTCTTCCCCCACCCCATGCCCTGTCCAGATGCTGGGACACCATCAACCCCTTATTTTGGTGGATCATAAAGGCCCCCATCCTCACCTCCATCTTGGTAAGGCCTCCTCCCACCACGGAGAAATAGG
>NW_024084702.1:0-1540 GCF_003009895.1 Hyaena hyaena | reverse complement strand
AGACTGAAACAGGCTCCAGGCTCCGAGCTGGCAGTCAGCACAGAGCCTGACGCGGGGCTCGAACCCACGAACCGTGAGATCATGACCTAAGTGAAAGTCGGACGCTTAACCGACTAAGCCACCCAGGCGCCCCAAGAGTCAGATTCTTAACCGACTATGTCACCCAGGTGCCCTGACACAGTTGTTTTAAAATGTGACTGGAAAAATAAATAGGCAGGAAGAAATGAAAAATATAAGAAAATCATAAACATCTCAAATCCTACCATAAAGCTTCCATAATTGAGACAATATGATATTGGTAAAAGTTAGATATATAGATCAATGGAATAGAGTGGAAAGCCCAGAAGTAGGCCACAGAGATATAGTCAACTGATTGTTCAATTAAAAGTCTTATGGAACTAATTGTAGATCCACATGCAGTTATAAGAAATAATACAGATCTCCTATATCTTTGGTTAGGTTTATTCTTAGGTATTTTATGGTTTTTTTGTGCAATTGTAAATGAGATCAGTTTCTTGATTTCTCTTTCTGCTGCTTCATTATTGGTGTATAAAAATGCAACCAATTTTGATACGTTGATTTTATACCCTGCAACTTTGCTGAATTCATGGATCAGTTCTAGTAGGCTTCTGGTGGACCAAAGATATAGGAGATCTGTATGATGAAAACTGTAGAAAACTGATGAAGGAAATTGAAGAAGACACATACAAATGGAAAAACATTCCATGCTCATGGGTCAGAAGAATAAATATTCTTAAAATGTCAGTACTACCCAAAGCAATCTACAAATTCAATGCAATCACAATCAAAATTGCACCAGCATTCTTCTCAAAGCTAGAACAAACTATCCTAAAATTTGTATGGAACCACAAAAGACCTCGAATAGCCAAAGTAATACTGAGGAAGAAAACCAAAACGGGAGGGATCACCATCCCAGACTTTAGCTTCTACTACAAAGCTGTCTTCATCAAGACAGTATGGTATTGGCACAAAAACAGACACGTAGACCAATGGAATAGAATAGAGAACTCAGAATTGGACCCACAAATGTATGGCCAATTAATCTTTGACAAAGTGGGAAAGAGTATCCAATGGAAAAACGACAGCCTCTTTAACAGGTGATGCTGGTAGAACTGGACAACAACATGCGGAAGAATGAAACTAGATCATTTTCTCACACCAAACACAAAAAGAAACTCAAAATGGATAGAGGACCTGAATGTGAGACAGGAAACCATCAAAACCCTAGAGGAGAAAGCAAGAAGCAACCTCCTTGACCTCCACCGCAGCCATTTCTTACTTGACACATCCCCAAAATCAAAAGAATCAAGAGCAAAAATAAACTATTGGGACCTCAACAAGATTAAAAGCTTCTGCAAGGCAAAGGAGACGATCCATAAAACTAATAGACAATCGACAGACTGGGGAAAGATAGTTGCAAATGACATATCAGATAAAGGGTTACTATCCAAAATCTATAAGGAACTCACCAAACTCCACACCCGAAAAACAAACAACCCAGTGAAGAAATGGGCAGAAG
>NW_024084701.1:0-1541 GCF_003009895.1 Hyaena hyaena | reverse complement strand
AAGGACACAGGGATTGTTGCATAATACTTGCTAAGAGTGGCAAGGCAGGAATCCTGGCAGGTGGTACAGAAAAGAGAACGTGTAACTACCTAACACTGTAACGCAAAACCAAGGAAACCCTGAAACCGGATACAACTGGCAGAGATCTGGAGTGTGGAATCTCCCAAGAAGCTAGGTTCTTGGTCCTTCATTATGACCTGAATTCTATTTAAGATAGACGCAAAGCCACAAATAGTCAAAAGTGGCTACCCATGAAGAACCGGGCTCTGATTTGGGTGACAGGATTTTACAGTGAATTTTCTGGTCTGTTTTGTCACGGGTCAACACGGATCCTTTCGTTATTCAGAGTTTCAAAATGAACGCTATTTGGTTCAACGTGCATGAGAGCCACACTGTAGGCAAGGAACGGACCCTGGATTGCGGAGCTCCACAAAGACACGTTAGAAAGACTCCACTCGGCACACACGCCGGCGCCTTTGGAGACTGGGGTCAGCTCCAGAGCCCACGATGCCCACCGCAGTCCGGGGCAGTGTACAGACACCAGGGTCCTGTGGGGTCTCCCGGGGGCTCTTAGAGACCCCCCACCTCCTCCTCCTCGGGGGAGGGCGCACATGCTACCGTCATTTGCTCTCCCTGGCACTCTGAGCATCGCTCCTTTCTGATCCCTTCTGATTTTCCTGCCTTTCCCACTTAAACCCGGAGCCCCCAGCTGGGTAACTGCCTGCCCTGAGGCTGCAGGAGCCTCCTACGAGTGCAGGGAGAAGGTGGTCCCCGGGCAGAAAGCACCGGGAGGGACGAGTCCAGGGCCCAAGGAGGGAAGGGGAGGCAGTGGTAGGGCGCAGCTCCTCCTTGCCCTATGCAAGCGCGACTGTGGCAGAAGGACGCGGTCACTCACAACTCCCAGGTCCGGAGCTCTGCTGCACAAAGGCGGGGGGAAAAGAGCCGGCCTGACGCTTCCCCGGGGAAGCGGGTGTGGGCAACCTCGGGGCTGGAGGAATAACGGGCACCAACACCTCGCCTGCCCTTAACGGTCACACTTTTCCTACCAGTTCACCTCTGACCCCCACGGGCGGGTAGGCGGGCAGAGTTCGGCGGAGCGGGGGTGGGAAGTGGGCGCCTGGGGGCGGGGTTAGCAGGGGACGAGGGGAACGGGCTCGAGCTGGGTTACACCGGATTGGGCAGAAAGGCGGGCCGATGGGGCGGGGGCGGGGCGGGGCCGGGAGTCAGACGGAAGTTCGAGAGAGGGGCGGGGCAGGGAGTGGGGCGAATGGACTGGCTGAACTGGAAAGGGATGCGGCCGGGCGGGGAGCCGGAGGAGAGCGGGAGGAGAGCGGGAGGATGGAGGCGGGGCCAGGATTGGCACGGAAGGAAGGGGGCGGGGCCGGGAATGGGTCCGAAAAGCGAGCGGAGTGGGGCGGGGCCGAGTGGTCAGAAGGGACGGCAATGGGGCGCGGCTGGGAGCGGTAGCCACATCTGAAGATGCTCCCGAGGGCCTGTGGGGGCGGGGCCGGGAGCAGGGGTGAGGCGCGGCCCGGAGCGAC
>NW_024084700.1:0-1541 GCF_003009895.1 Hyaena hyaena | reverse complement strand
TAATGCTCTTCTTCATCCCTTGTTACTGCCTTTACTTTAAAGTCCAGTTTGTCTGATATAAGTATGGCTACTCCAGCTTTCTTTTGACTTCCAGTAGTAAGATATATATTTCTTCATCCCCTGACTTTCAATCTGAAGGTGTCCTCAGGTCTAAAATGTGTTTCCTGTAGACAGCAAATAGATGGATTTTGATTTTTTTATCCATTCTGCTACCCTATGTCTTTTGATTGGGGCATATGGTCCATTTACATTCAGTGTTATTATTGAAAAATATGGGTTTAGAGTCATTGTGTCCTTTGTGGGATTCATGCTTGTGGTGGTGTCTCTGGTGTTTTTGGTCCTTGCAACACTTCCCCAGAGAGTCCCCCTCAGGATTTCTTGTAGGGCTGGTTTAGGGGTGACAAGTTCTTTCAATTTTTGTTTATTTGGAAAGGCTTTTATCTCTCCTTCTATTCTGAATGACAGGCTTGCTGGATAGAGGATTCTTGGCTGCATATTTTTTCTGTTCATCACATTGAAGATTTCCTGCCATTCCTTTCTGGCATGCCAAGTTTCAGTAGACTGGTCTGTAACCAGTCTGATAGGTTTCCCTTTGTATGTTAGAGCCCTTTTATCCCTAGCTGCTTTCAGAATTCTCTCTTTGTCTTTATATTTTGCCAGTTTCACTATGATATGTCATGCAGAAGATCGATTCAAGTTACATATGAGGGGAGTTCTCTGTGCCTCTTGAATTTCAACATCTACTTCTCTCCCCAGGTTGGGGAAGTTCTCTGCTATAATTTGTTTAAGGACTCCTTCAGCACATTTCCCTCTCTCTTCGTCTTCTGGAACTACTATGATACAGATATTTTTCCATTTTATTGTATCTTTGAGCTCTTGAACTCTCCTTTCGTGTTCCTGGATCAGTTTATCTCTCTTTTTCACAGCTTCCTCTTTTTCTATAATTGTGTCCTCTAATTCACCTATTCTCCTTTCTGCCTCTTCAATCCATGCATTGGACACCTCCATTTTATTATGCATCTCATTTACAGCATTTTTTAATTCATCACAACTATTTTTAAGCTCCATAGTGTTTGTAGCAATAGTTTCTCTGATGTCTTCCATGCCTTTTTCAAGCCCAGCAATTAATTTTATGAGTATTAGTCTGAATTCTTGTTCAGTTATGTTGCTTATATCTGTTTTGAGCAGTTCTTTAGCTGTCATTTCTTCCTCGAATTTCCTTGGAGGAGAGCTTTTCCATTTTGTCATTTTGGTTAGCTTTGTATCTCTTATTAGTTTTAAAAGCTTGTTAAGCACTCTGCACCTGTGAGTACTGCTGTATTAAAGAAGGCCCTTTGAGGGGGCGCCTGGGTGTCAGTCAGTGAAGTGTTCGACTTTCGCTTAGGTCATGATCTCGCAGTTCTTGGGTTCAAGCCCCGTGTTGGGCTCTGTGCTGACTGCCAGCTCAGAGCCTGGAGGCTGTTTCAGTCTGTGACTCCCTCTCTCTCTCTGACCCTCCCCTGCTGATGCTGTCTCTCTCTCTCTCTCCTAGAAATAAATAA
>NW_024084699.1:0-1541 GCF_003009895.1 Hyaena hyaena | reverse complement strand
CAAATGATCAACAGAGCCCTGAAAGATGCTCAACAATCAACAGTACATTGAAATGTCATCTCACTTTTTTCAGAATGGCTAAAATCAACAACAAAAGAAACTACATCTATTGGGCAGGATGGGGAGAAAGGGGAATCCTCTTGCACTGTTGGGGAGAATGCACACTGGTGCAACTACTCTGGAAAACAGTATGGGTTTTCTTCAAAATAGAGAGAAGGAAACAAGTCAGAAGAGCCTCTGAAAGATAGAGAAAAAATTGAGGGTTGATGGTCTGGAGGTGAGTGGGAGACGGGCTAGAAGAGTGAAGTGTATTAGGGAGGGCATTTGTTGTGATGAGCCCTGGGTTTTGTATGCAATGATGAATCAACAAATTCTACTCCAAAAACCCATAGTGCACTGTGTACTCACTCAGATTTTATAAATAAATATTAATAAAGTTAAAAATGGAATTACCAGATGATCCACCTAATATATTAGAATACAAAAATTTGCACAAAGAATACAAAAATACTAACTCAAGGTGTTGTATGCACTTCAAAGTTTATAGTATAAGTATCTACAACAGACAAATTATGAAAACAGCACAAGTGACCACTGGCTTATAAATGGATAAAGAATATATAAAATTCAATATTACTCAGTAATAAGGAACAAGACACTATATTTGCAGTGACATGGATGGACCTGGAGAGTATATTGCTAAGCAATATAACAAATATAACAAATACCATATCATTTCATCACATGTGGAATTTAAGAAAAAGAAGCAAACAAGAAAAAACAAAAAAGGAGAGAGACAGGGAATTCCACCTAAAAAGAATGTTAACTATAGAGGACAAATGGATAGTCAACAGAAGAAAGTTAGGTGGAGTGATGGGTTAATTATGTGATGGAGGATACGAAGTGTACTGTGATCAGCACCAGGTATTGTATGGAAGTGCTTATCACTATATTGTCTACCTTAAAATAAAATTACACTGTATATTACCCACCTGGGCTTTGAATAAAGACTTTACATAAAACAAAAGTATACAGAAATAACCACAAAACAAGTAAAAAAATGGCCATAAATGTATATCTATCAATAATTACTATGAATGTAAATAGACTAAATTCTCCAATCAAAAGTCATAGGGTGATGGAATGAGTTAAAAACAAGGCCTATCTCAGGGATTGGAGGCAAGATGGTGGAAAAGTAGGGAGTTCCATACATTTCACCTGCACCCATCTCTCAAACAGAGAAGGCCTGAAGTCGTAGGACACTGAGCCACAGGAGTTTGGTAAGTGAAAGAGACAGAGTACACTTGGAATGATTCTTCATAAGTTCTTGAGTGTTTACTGGGGAAGATAAATGTGGTATTGGACCCAGAGATACGGAGGGAGGGGAGGGAACCCGGCTTGTTTGCAGCTGCGGTGAGTGATAAACTGGCGAGTGGTGGTGAGCTGCTGGGAGTCCAGGGGAAAGGAAAGAGAAGCTGAGATTGCTCATAGAACCGTCCCTGGAGAAAAGGAAAACAAAAAATACCCTCGGCTTGGAAACA
>NW_024084698.1:0-1541 GCF_003009895.1 Hyaena hyaena | reverse complement strand
TGCTCTCTGCACCTATGAGCGCTGCTGTATCCAAGAAGACTCTTTGACTGTCTAGGGCCTATCCTTTCAGAGAGTGTTTTTTGAATGGTATCTCTTGGTCTCTCTTGTTGGGTCCTTGGTTACTTTATTTTCCTATTCGTAGTGATATTTGGGACTCTCCACCTTGTGTACTCTGGCTTGTTTATTGAGGTAGCCATAGAAAGCTTTATCAGTGGATTCTGCAGCCTTTTTCTCCCAGTCTCTCAGGTTTTGTACTGTTTCCAATGGCTTCTGGTCTTTTCCGTGTGAGGTATGGGCGCGAGTGCAACACATCTTCTTTTTTTTATAGTTTGTTGTCAAGTTGGTTTCCTTATAACACCCAGTGCTCATCCCAACAAATGCCCTCCTTCATGCCCATCACCCCCTTTTCCCATCCCCCACCTCACTCAGCCCTCAGTTTGTTTTTGGTATTCAAGAGTCTCTCATGGTTTGCCTTCCTCCCTCTCCCCAACTATTTTCTCCCCTTCCCCTCCCCCATGGTCCACCATTAAGTTTCTCCTGCTCCACTTATAAGTGAAAACATATGCAATCTGTCTTTCTCCATTTACCAGTTAATGGATACTTGGGATCTTACCCTAATTTCCTTATTGTTGATAGCCCTACTATAAAATTAGGGTACATGTTTCCCTTTTAATCAGTATTTTTGTTTCTTTTGGGTAAATAGCTAGTAGTGCAATTGCTGGGGCACAGGGTAGTTCTATTTTTAATGTTTCGACAAACATTTCTACTGTTTTCCAGACTGGCTGCAGCAGTATGCATTTTCACCGAAGTAAACAAGAGTTACCTTTTCTCTGCATTCTTGCCAGTATCTATTTTTCCTTCAGTTGTTAATTTTAGCCATTGTGACAGATGTAAAGTGCTATCTCAGTGTGGTTTTGTCTTTCCCTGATGATGGAGGGCACTGAGCATCATTTCTTTTATGTGCCCAGAGTTAACTTCTACTGATTGTAAAAATCCAAAAAGTTAAGCTCCACTGGTTTTTCCAGGAAAGTGTGAAGATGACTCCTCTTCCAGTGTGGGTCGCCATGACTGGGGGCTGGTGTGGGGCCTCATCCTTCCACTTCTCCATGCTTGTGGTGCCTTCTTTGCCACATGCGATTAGTATAGCAAAACTTTGAGCTCTCAAACTTATCTCCACGTCTCTTTTTGTTTGTTTGTTTTCTTTTTTAATATGGCTTCTTCTCTGTGATTAACTCTGGAATATTTCAGTGTTTGAGTGTTTTCTGTTTTTTAGTTTTTTTTGTTTCTTTTTTTTTGTTGTTTGTTTGTTTGTTTTCGTTAGGTGCAGTGATGCGGCTATTATCTCAATGTGTCCATGGAATGAGGTGAGCTTAAGATCCTCCGACTTTGCCATCTTCTCAGACTTCTGAATCTAGAGAGCCTAAACCTTTTATATTTTGTTGCTGTTGTTGTCGTCGGTGAGTTTTATTTTTCTTAAACATCTTATCTAAAAATACACCAGTACATGAAATGGCAAAGAAAATTTTATGAAGTATTATACC
>NW_024084697.1:0-1542 GCF_003009895.1 Hyaena hyaena | reverse complement strand
CACACATCACACCAGTGGTCAATTTCCTGGATTTGATGTTGTGCTGTAGTTGGTAAGGTGTAACCAACCATTGGGGAAACCTGGGTGAAAGGGATATGAGCCTCTCTGTACTTTCTTTGAAGCTTCTTATGAATCTTTATTTCAGAATAAAACTCCTTTATAAAGGAAAGGGGTGTGTGTGAATGAATGGGAAGTGAGAGAAACATGAAGCAAGGATAATACCCAAATAAAATGGGAAATTGAGGAAAAGAAGCACACATTTTGGACGCTGAAATAATCATAATGATTCCAACAGTAAAATCACACAAAAATACCAATGGGCTGTGCAGCAGGAGAAGTATTGACAGAAATCTAACATTTTTCCCTGCTAAGAAAGCTTGAAAGGAGTTTTGCTTAACAAGAAGTTAAATAACAGGAAGTAATGAAATGAAAACCCACTGATCTCCTGTTGTCTCAGAAGCAATGGGACTTGGAAAGAAAAGGCCTGGAGAGGCAGAATTTAATATTAGTCAGAAAAACTATACTGTATTTAGTGAGCTGTTTCAAGAATATAGTATTTTCTAAATATATAAAGTCATTGCAGATTATGTGTAAGTGTATTTGCTATTTACTCAATGAAGATGTAAACAAAACATTTTCAAGGCCAAAATAGATTTAGGTTATGAAAAAATTTTATAAGGATGAAACTAGAATTTATCCATCTATGATCTCAACCAACTCAAACTATTGTGTGTAAACAATAGATTCTGACTGCCAAAATGCGTATTGCTTTCTTTTTTTCCAACTTTAGTAATGCAAAATTTCTAACCTAGAAAAATCACGATTCTAGGGATGTATGCAACTTAGAGTAAGAGCAGCAGATTCAGTGGTTTGTTTTCTACTTATAAAACTCAGTGTAGGGCAAGTGAAGAAACAAAAACCAAAGAAGCCAAGGCCTCTTCATTCTAACATCCTATGAGCCATAAATCTTGCAGCACATTTCACTATCTTTATGCCAAACACAAAATTCAACCAACATGTACATTCAAGTTAGGTCATTTAAACCAAGAGACAGAGACAAAATATTTCACTTGCACCAAATTAGTCTTCATGATAAGCTTAAAGATGATGCTTTTCCAGACATCTAAAATCATTTTTTGATATCTAAACTCCTGAAAGCAATTTAGGAAATCACTTAATGCAGCTATCTGAAGAAATATCCCTAGACCCCTTGTCTGACTATGTCATTGTAAATTATGAAAGTAGGCATTCCCTAACATAAAACAAATTACCCTACAGATGTAGACTGGTCATTCTTCTCAGCTTCTTCAGGTGTCTAGAAAGATAGACAATACAGTGATACCATCTTGAAGCCTGGGCATTCCAATAATGCTTTAAAAGGGGGCTAATTGACTCAGTTCTGCACAACACACCAGAGAGGTTTCTCTAAAGGGCTGTGTGTAAATTGGAGTCAACTCCCTCAAGGAATCAAAAGCTCAGGAGATTCGGCCTATAGAGAAGATATTAAAGTTATTTCAAAAGAACAGTACTGTGACTTGAATC
>NW_024084696.1:0-1542 GCF_003009895.1 Hyaena hyaena | reverse complement strand
GGACAAAGAGAGAATTTTGAAAGCAGCTAGGGAGAAAAGGGCCCTAACATACAAAGAGAAACCTATCAGAGTGGTGACAGACCTATCTATTGAAACCTGGCAGGCAAGAAAGGAATGGCAGGAGATCTTCAATGTGATGAGCAGAAAAAAATATGCAGCCAAGAATCCTCTATCCAGCAAGCCTGTCATTCAAAATAGAAGTAGAGATAAAAGTCTTTCCAAATAAACAAAAATTGAAAGAATTTCTCACCGCTAAGCCAGCCCTACAAGAAATCCTGAGGGGGACGCTCTGAAAGAAATAGTACAAGGAACAAAGATCCCAGAGACACCACCACAAACATGAACCCCACAAATGACACAAAGACTCTAAATCCACATATTTCAATGTGGATTGAATAAGACTGAATGTAAATGGGCTGAATGCTCCAATCAAAAGACATAGGTAACAGAATGGATTAAAAAAAACAAAATCCATCTATACGCTGTCTACAAGAAACTCATTTTAGACTGGAAGATACCTTCAGATTAAAAGTAAAGGGATGGAGAAATATATATCATGCTACTGGAAATCAAAAGAAAGCTGGAGTAGCTATACTTATGTCAGACAAACTGGACTTTAATTAAAGACAATAACAATAGATGAAGTAGGGCATTACATAATAATTACAGGGTCTATCCATCAGGAAGAGCTAACAAACATAAATGTCTATGCACCGAATATGGAAGCACCTAAATATGTAAAACAATTAATCACAAACAGAAACAAGCTTATAGATAAGAATGTGCTAATAGCAGGGGACTTTAATACTCCGTTTGCAGCAATGGATAGGTCAACTATACATAAAATCACTAAAGAAATAATGGACTTGAAAGACACATTGGACCAGATGGATCTGACAGATACATTTAGAACTCTACATCCTGAGGCCAGGGAATTTACTTTCTTCTCAAGTGCGCATGGCACATTCTCCAAGATAGATCACATACTGGGACATAAAGCAGCCCTCAATAAATATAAAAGAATTGAGATCGTACCATGCACACTGTCAGATCGTAATGCTTTGAAACCTGAAATCAATCACAGGAAGAAGTCTAGAAAACCTCCAAAAACATGGAGGTTAAAGAACACACTACTAAAGAATTAAAGGTTCAAACAGGCAATTAGAGAAGAAATTTAAAAATATATGGAAACAAATGAAAACGGAAACACAACAATCCAAACTCTATGGGATGCGGCAAAGGCAGTCCTAAGAGGAGAGTACATTGCATCCAGGCCTATTTCAAGAGATTAGAAAAAGCACAAGTCTAAAATCTAACGGCTCACCTAAAGGAACTAGAGGCAGAGCAACAAGAACGCCCTAAACCCAGTAGAAGAAGAGAAATAGTAAAAATTAGAGCAGAAATAAACAACATAGAGATCAAAGAAACAATTGAACAGATGAAACCAAGAGTTGCTGTTTTGAAAAAATAAACAAAATTGACAAGCCTCTAGCCGGACTTATCAAAAAGAAAAGAGAGAGCACCCAAATAGACAAAATTATG
>NW_024084695.1:0-1543 GCF_003009895.1 Hyaena hyaena | reverse complement strand
TGGGGATGACACCTTCATCTGCAGCATTCCAGGAATATTTCCACATAGGGTGATCTCCAGCTTGGGGACAACAGTAAGACCATTAATAAACCAAGAACCACGAGTTCCAGCTATCGCTCATCTTAACAGCGAGGTGATGCTAATCACCCTGAAAATGTCTTTCCACTGACATCTTCCCCTGCCTATATAATTACTCAACAATCAACCCAATTCTTTGAGCACAAAAAGAAAAACATATTATGTCACATTCCAGTGACTGTTTTTAAGATATTAACACTTTTCTCTTTCTCACTTGGTCTTTTTTACTGATTATTTTTGAGGCCAGCATGGGGATCTTACCACAGCATCTGTTTGAGCTGTACTAACTCCCTACTATGTGTGCAGAGTAGAAATGCCCTTTTCCCAGTTTGGGGAAACTAGCACATGGAAAGGTGATTTCATGGCCACTGAAGTGACCTCTCATCTTTGTCTTTCTCTGCAATGTTGTTTGCTTTTTAGTGATTTCTCCATCATTTTGGTCAAGTTGAAATCCCTTCCATACTTAAGAAGAAGGATAAATGTTGATATATAGAGATTATTGAGAGCTGTATTATCAGCCTGAAGCTTGAAACGTTAAGACCTTTTGATGACTTCCTCTTTATTTCCGGTTCAGTACCCAGTATCACTTCTCCTGGCGCCATCTCTGATCACGTCAGGCTCCTTACGTCTGTCACAGAATCCCATTCGCACCAAAGGGGTTTAAATGGCTAGAACGATTCATTCCATATCTCCTACCTTGCCACCGTATAAAAATATGTTTTGTGGGTGTTTTTGGTATATTTACCTGGGATCCAATGAATCTGCTAGCGAATTGTAATTCTAATTTATTTGTATATCCTTTTAGAGATTTTTGTGTCTTTTATCACACTATCCCAAAATAATGTCCAATTAGTTCTTCTTTTCTGAAACTTCCTTTTTGTTTTTCTGTTCTCTTCTTACTGTACTTACGCGGTTCCCAGCCGTATTTTGGCGGGAGGGACAGAAACTGTCCTGTTCACTGACACAGAGGACAGCATCCCTATTTCACTTTTGGGTTTAATGATTTGCTACAGGTTTGTGTTAATGACTGTTTTCTTTTTCAAAAAGATTTTTAAATAATTTATTTAAATTAAAGCTAGTTAACATACAGTGTAGTATTCATTTCTGGACTAGAACTCAGTGATTCATCCCTTACTTGTAACACCCAGTGCTCATCCCAACAATGTCCTCTGTAATGCCCCTTGCTCATTTTGCCCAACCCCCACCCAACACCCCGCCAGCAACCCTTACTTTGTTCTAAGTATTTCAGAGTCTCTTAAGGTTTGTTTCCCCTCTCTGTTTTTATCTTATTTTTCCTTCCCCTCCCCCATGTTCATCTGCTGTGTTTCTTAAATTCCACATATGAGTGAAATCATGATACTTGTCTTTCCCTGATGGACTTATTTCACTTAACGTAATACCATCCAGCTCCATCCACATTGTTGCAGATGGAAAAATTTCACTCTTTTTGATTTCTGAGTAATAT
>NW_024084694.1:0-1544 GCF_003009895.1 Hyaena hyaena | reverse complement strand
TGTGTGTGTGTGTATTGGTTTTGTTTATTTTGGAAGAAAGAATTAAGATCAATTTTGTCTCGCCAAGAATTCGCCAACCTGTGTTTCTTTCGTGCTGAGCTATTAAACAGTGTTAGAATACCAAGTCAGTATTAAAACGGTGTTCAACTTACATAATGGGAAAGATAGAGATTTTAGAAGGTGTAAGTTAATGCAGTTACTGAGAAAGTGAAGTATGACTAATAACAGCATTAGCAGTATTTCACAACTGTTTTCCTACTCAGCTCTAGATTTTGATGGCCTCTTGGTTTAGTTTTGCACTTTTTGACAAGCTTAGGCCCACATGTTGATCAACCGTTTTTCCAAAGCTATTTATTAATGACGGACTTTTTTTAAAGATTTTGTTTCACATTTTTAAAGTTTGTTTACCTTGAGAGAGAGACAGAGCTAGTGTCCAAACCCTCTAGCGAGGGAGGTACGGTGGGAGAGAGAGAGAGAGAGAGAGAAAGAGAGAGAGAGAATCCTAAGCAGACTTCACGTGGTGAAAGAAGGGCGGGATGTGGGGCTTGAGGTCAGGAAACCCTGAGAATATGGCCTGAGCTGAAACCAAGAGTCAGTCACTTAACGGATTGAGTCACCCAGGTGTCCCTTAAGGTTTTAGTTTTAAGTAATCTCCACATCCATGGTGGGTCTCAAACCCACAGCCCTGAGATCAAGAGGCTCACACACGCTACACCCAGCAAGTCAGCCAGGTGCCCCAGTGGTTGACTTTCCGTAAGGCACATTGAAACATCCTTTGAGGTTGAAGGAGAGAATGTATTAATTTATAATTTTTCAAACTTCACTGTAAAGTTACTTAACTGCTGATTATTTTTTCTTGCCTTCTTGATCAGAAATAATGGGCTGTTCCTAATTTCTTAAATATTTGGAGGATTTTAATTAACAAGCACAGCGTATTAGGCCAAGGCAGTGTATTGAGAGTTTAAATATCACGTTCATTGGAAAGCCTTGATACCTACTGACTAAAATAAAGGCCCTGTTGTATGTTAGTAGTACATTGTTTGAGTTTTGTGGTTCTTCAAATACCATTTGAAAACAGGAAAGAATGGTAAACTATAGTCTCTTGAAATCACTTAGAGTGGCCTTTGTAAGGTTTAATGATTAAAAATCTTAAAAAAATTTTTTTTAACGTATATTTATTTCTGAGAGAGACAGCATGAGTAGGAGAGGGTCAGAGAGAGAGTGAGACACAGAATCTGAAACAGGCTCTAGGCTCTGAGCTAGCTGTCAGCACAGAGCCTGCCATGGGGCTCGAACCCACAAACCATGAGATCATGACCTGAGCCAAAGTCGGATGCTGAACCGACTGAGCCACCCAGGCGCCTTTAAAAATCTTGGAATGTATTGAATTGAGTTGAGCAAATCTTTAAGCTGTTCTGGCTGCTAGAATTTCAGACACCACAGTGGTCAGCAGTGGTTACATGTATTGAGGTCAGCCCTGAAGGGTTTTACTTCATTACTTGAGGGGAGAAGTGTGTGTGTGTTTGTGTGTGTGTGTGTGTGTG
>NW_024084693.1:0-1544 GCF_003009895.1 Hyaena hyaena | reverse complement strand
TATACGTGCAAACATATGGTATTTGTCCTTCTCTGCCTGACTTATTTCACTCAGCATAACACCCTCAAGGTCCATCCACGTTGCTCCAAATAGCCAGATTTCATTCTTTCTCCTTGCTATGTAGTATTCCATTGTATAGATAAACCACATCTTTTTGATCCATTCGTCCGTTGATGGACACTTAGGCTCTTTCCATGTTTTGGCTATTGTTGAGAGTGCTGCTGTGAACATTGGGGTACATGTGCCCCTATACATCAGCACTCCTGTATCCCTTGGGTAAATTCCTAGCAGTGCTATTGCTCGGTCACAGGGGAGCTCTATTGTTAATTTTTTGAGGAACCTGCATACTGTTTTCCAGAGGGGCTGCACCTGTTTACATTCCCACCAGCAGTGTAGGAGGGTGCCCGTTTCTCCACATCCTCGCCAGCATCTATAGTCTCTTGATTTGTTCATTTTAGCCACTCTGACTGGCATGAGGTGGTATCTCAGTGTTGTTTTGATTTGTATTTCTCTGATGAGGAGGGATGCTGAGCATCGTTTCATGTGTTTGTTGGCCATCTGGATGTCCTCTTCGGAGAAGTGTCTGTTCATGTCTTCTGCCCATTTCTTCACTGGATTGTTTGTTTTTCAGGTGTGGAGTTTGGTGAGTTCCTTATAGATTTTGGATACTAGCCTTTTATCTGATATGTCATTTGCAACTATCTTTTCCCATTCCATCGGTTGCCTGTTAGTTTTATGGATTGTTTCCCTTGCCGTGCAGAAGCTTTTCATCTTGATGAGGTCCCAATAGTTCATTTTTGCTCTTGATCCCCTTGCCTTTGGGGATGTGTCAAGTAAGAAATTGCTGCGGTTGAGGTCAAGAAGGTGTTTCCTGCTTTCCCCTCTAGGATTTTGATGGTTTCCTGTCTCACATTCAGGTCCTTTATCATTTTGAGTTTATTTTTGTGTACAGTGTGAGAAAATGATCTAGTTTTATTCTTCTGCATGTTGCTATCCAGTTCTCCCAGCACCATCTGTTAAAGAGGCTGCCTTTTTTCCATTGGATACTCTTTCCTGCTTTGTCAAAGATTAGTTGGCCATACATTTGGGCCAACACAATTCTGTGTTCTCTATTCTATTCCATTGGTCTATGTGTCTGTTTTTGTGCCAAGACCATACTGTCTTGATGATGACAGGTTTGTAGTAGAGGCTAAAGTCTGGGATGGTGATGCCTCCCGTTTTGGTTTTCTTCTTCAATATTAGTTTGGCTATTCAGGGTCTTTTGTGGTTCCATACAAATTTTAGGATAATTTGTTCTAGCTTTGAGAAGAATGCTGGTGCAATTTTGATTGGGATTGCATTGAATGTATAGATTGCTTTGAGTAGTAATGATATTTTAACAATATTTATGCTTCTGATCCATATGCATGGAATATTTTTCCATTTCTTTGTGTCTTCTTCAATTTCCTTCATAAGTTTTCTATAGTTTTCATCATACAGATCTCTTATATCCTTGGTTAGGTTTATTCCTAGGTATTTTATGGTTTTTTGTGCAATTGTGAATG
>NW_024084692.1:0-1545 GCF_003009895.1 Hyaena hyaena | reverse complement strand
TGACTGCCAGCTCAGAGCCTGGAGCCTGTTTCAGTCTGTGACTCCCTCTCTCTCTGACCCTCCCCTGCTCACGCTGTCTCTCTCTCTCCTAGAAATAAATAAAAATATTTAAAAAAAAAAAAAAGACCCAACACAAGCTATATTTGTTCCATTAATAATTTATTACACTATTCCTAGGAATTATCAAAGATTTATACTCTCACTATAAATCCTACCATATATGTTTGGTATGAATATGTGTGCATAAAGATACAGTTTTTTTCATGTAAAAATAAGTATAATAGAACATTTGCATGATTTAAATGAAATTATGAACATAAAGACCAAATAACTAAGTGGTCAATAAGTACTGTCTGTTATGCATAGATAAAATATCGACTAAAATCCTACCTATCATTAGTTTCAACAAAATCTTTCATTAATTCATTCAATAAGTATTTATAGCAAGTCCTATGCATTAAACTATAATGAACAAGATAGACTTATTTCTCATGAAACTTACACTAAACAAATGCATGAACAAAACATTTCATCTTTTGGCATACATTAAGAAGAAATAAACATTTATGGAAACACTACCAGTAGCTCATGAGGACATCCCTATCAAAATATCTGTACATAGCTCTATATAGCCATTGAACTTTCCTAAAACTTGCTAATAAGATATGTAGTAAACATAGAAAATTGTCACCCACTCAACATTTTCTTTCAGCACTAACAGAATTTTTAAAATTATAAAGATCTTTACATAGGTTTCAAATATGTTCAAGTAAACTCTATTTGAAAGATGAACTTTTCTTTATATTAAGCTTGTGGAATTGAAAGTCCTGCTTAGAGATGAAAAGAAAAGGAAATCTTCAAAGATCAATTGGGGGAACACTCCTATTAATTAGGTCTGAAAACTAAACCAAAGTGCTTGCCAAATATTCAATGGCCTTACTATCTTCTGACACTCAACTAAATACAAATGCAAGTAAACAGACATCAGTTTATGAACTTAAAACAGCCAGTTCTTTCTCAAGAACTTTCTCTTAACTATGTTCTAATTCTGAAGTAACAGCCCTTCTACTTCGATGTTGTATTTTGTTTTACCTGCTTTCAATAGAAGTGATACCCTGCAAGAAAGTCCTACTTTTTCTTCATGTTAAAATTTCATTACATTCAAGCACCACTTAAACTCTTATAGAAATGAAGCATTATATCTTGCTGCTGCTTCTTTGTTTTGTTTTGTTTTTGTAAATCTACTTTGATTCATTTGTTACTCTTTCTCTGCCTTTGTATTTAAGAGGGTAGGCAGCAAAGAGTGGGGATAGAGATAGAGACCATCAATTATTCTGCTCACTCAAAGTTTACATCTTCTGTTTGGTGTTTCCTGGGAGAGAGTAATATCCATAGTAACAAATGTAAATGCACTTACTGTAGGGCTATTTTAAATGTCACCACTAGTTTTAGAAAGAAAGGAAAGAAAGGAAAGAAAGGAAAGAAAGGAAAGAAAGAAAGAAAGAAAGAAAGAAAGAAAGAAAGAAAGAAAGAAAGAAAGAAAGA
>NW_024084691.1:0-1546 GCF_003009895.1 Hyaena hyaena | reverse complement strand
AAAACCTTATCATACTGCCTACAGACCCTTACGATTTAATTGCTACCAACCATTGTTGTCTTACTTCCCTCCACTCGCCTCCACAGTCATATGCCTTGGCCACATAAAAGTACCTGATACTCCCTTAACAGGCTTGACACTTTATTACTGAATTATTCTCACTGTTGTTGAAATATCTCCCATAGCTTCTCTGCCAGCAAAGCCCTATCATCCTTTAAGACCTCCTCGTATATGTCATCTTCTTAAGCTTCCCACAGCAAAGTTAGGCATGCTCTTCTCTGGGCTCCCCTACATTTCACCCAGTTCTGATCAATCCTGCTTTCATCTAATCACGTTGCAATATTTATCTCCCATGCTAAATTCTGAGCTCTTCAAAGCAAGAACCATGTTTGGTATTTGTAAGAATCACTGTGCAAGGTTTAACTGAATACCTACTTAATTAATGATAAAAAGTCATAACCCCAAAGCTAAACTGTAGACAGCACTGTTCTTGTGAATTCATTCAATCATGTATATTTAATTCTGAAAATTCTTCTACCTTGTCAATAAATCAATTATAGGTCTAAACTACTTTTTGGACTCTACTATGAAATCCAAGATGTTTTTGTAAAAAAAAAAAAACTTTGGCCTTCTTGTCACTTTATTTGGTAGGTTTTTGGTGAATTAGTGTAAACCTTCTGTCATAAAACTCTAGGTCAAAATGACTGAAAAGTCCATCAAATCTACCATACAGATATATGCACAATGAATTCTACAAAATACCAAAAAATCTTTCATGTTGTGGTGGGAAGTTACTCAGAAAATTACCTTCTAGGGAATTAAACATAAAGGCCAGTATTACCGTTTTCACCTGCTGACCTTGGGGGGTGGACTATTTCCCTTTATCCGCAGAGGAGCGCAGTGCAAGAGGGGATGATAAGGAAGGTCAAAAGGAACACAGCCCAGAAATCAGGAAGGACATCTCTAAAGGCCTCTAAATAACCAGGGGAGGTGTCACCAAGTCCACATACCAAAGCTGGAAGGTATGAAAGCATTCTGTCAGGCACCATGCCCCTTTTGCTTATCACTATATCTCAAGTGCTTGGAACAAGGCCTAACACATAGTGGCTCTCCGTAAGTATTTGTAGAAGGAAGAAAGGAAGGAAAGGGGAAGGAGGGAGGGAGAAAGCAAGGGAGGAAGATTTTAGGGTGTGAGAGGTGTATAGAAGGTATGCATTAAGTCTTTATGGAATTATTAACCTTCTCACTCCTATCTTTTAATAATGTACATTATATATGATAGAAACACATTTGTGATCTTTTTCATAGCCACTATGGACTGTGATTCTGACCAGAGACCCTAACTAACTTTTCCTTTATAACCACTTTTAATTTCTGAGAGTATAAAAAATGAATAAATCCTATATAACTCTTTGCTGAGGGCACCTGGGTGGCTCAGTCAGTTTAGCACCAGACTTCAGCTCAGGTCATGATCTCACATTCATGGGTTTGAGCCCACGTCGGGCCATGCACTGACAGCCCAGAGCCTGGAGCCTGCTTTGGATTC
>NW_024084690.1:0-1546 GCF_003009895.1 Hyaena hyaena | reverse complement strand
CGGTTCGTGGGTTCCAGCCCCGCACTGGGCTCTGTGCTAACAGCACTAAGCCTGCTTGGGTTTCTCTCTCTCTCTCTCTCTCTCTGTCCCTCCTTTACCCTCCCCTGCACATGCTCTCTCACTCTCTCTCTCTCTTTCTCTGAAAATAAAAAAAAATAAACATTAAAAACAATTAAAAAAAAAAAAAAAGAAAAGAAAAAGTGAGGGCTATGTTTCTGCCCATCCCAGAAAGATAAAGGATACCATACATGCCATCTTCAAATTCAAGAGCTGCCCGCTTGATGATACGTTCCCTTACATTATCTCCAGGTTTACTAGATTTGGTTTTTACATCTTCCTCTTTCCGGATTGATAAACGCTTTAAAATAAACAGATATAAATTATTCATGGTTGAGGTATATCTTGTATTTTTCACTGCTGAAGTCTAAAATTTTAATGGAAAAAAACATAGGTCTCTCCCATTACTACTATGAAGCAAATCTACAATATAACAGAGGTTTTTTTTCTACTTCCAATTAAGTTTATTTATTTATTTATTTTTTACAAATAGTTTATTGTCAAATTGGTTTCCACATAACACCCAGTGCTCACCCCCACAAGTGCCTCTCTCCGTGCCCATCCCCCCTCCCCCTCCCCCATCCATCAGTCCTCAGTTTTTGTCAGCATTCAAGAGTCTCTCATGGTTTGCCTCTCTCCCTTTCCCCCACTATTTCCCCCCTTCTTCTCCCACACGGTCCTCTGTTAAGTTCCTCCTAATCCTCCTATACGTGCAAACATGTGATATTTGTCCTTCTCTGCCTGACTTATTTCACTCAGCATAACACCCTCAAGGTCCATCCATGTTGCTACACATGGCCAGATTTCATTGTTTCTCATTGCCATGTAGTATTCCATGGTATAGATAAACCACATCTTCTTGATCCATTCATCCATTGATGGACGCTAGGAATTTACCAATCAATTACTTTAACTGATCACATTGGATAAGAGAATTCTATTATACATTTTAATTACTTACGTTTTTATAATACATTTATATATTCCAAACGATCACCAATACATTATTCGCAAATGTTATGTTTACTACTATTTCTATGACTAGACAATGAATACTTAACTGGGCTAAGTAGCATTTACTCTGCTAAGAGCTCACAAGGTAAATGACTGGTGAAGCAGTCTTTACACTGCATTGTTGGCTTTGATATTTAAAGAAGATACTCTTTAGATATGGACTGTGCCCCCTCCCTTCCAGGCTTTGAGAAGCAGTAAATATAAAAGGAAGAAGCTCAGGATTTGGGTTCAGGTTCTAACTGTGAACTACATCTCAGCTAAGTAGATAATTTCATGATTCTGAAATTTTAGTTTTTCTCATCTGTAAATGGGAAAAACAAAAACTGCTTAATGTAGTTGTGAAAATTAAATGTGGACAATCTTTTATGAAATTGTCTGCTATATATAGGATGCCCTCAATATGAAAGGACAGGTTTTGAAATATTTACTAAGTTACTATATATTATTATATTATATTATATTATATTATATTATA
>NW_024084689.1:0-1546 GCF_003009895.1 Hyaena hyaena | reverse complement strand
AACTTCAAGACAATATCTCTGATGAACATAGATGCAAAAATCTTCAACAAAATATTCGCAAACTGTACCCAACAATACGTACAAAAAGTCTACAGGATACAATTGACTATTTACAGATCAATCGACAGAATACAACACATTAACAAAAGAAACGATATAAACCAAATGATCATCCCAACAGATGCAGAAAGAGCATGTGACAAAATACAACATCCATTCATGATAAAAACCCTCAACAAAATATGGTTACAGGGAATATACCTCAATATAATAAAGGTCATAAAAAATTCATAGCTAACATTATACTCAATGGTGAAAAACTGAGAGCTTATCCTCTAACATCAGGAAAAAGACAAGGACATCTGCTCTCACCATTTTTATTCAATGTAGTAGTGGAAGTCCTAACCTCAACAATCAAACAAACAAAAAAAAAATAAGAGGCATCCAAATTGGTAAGGAAAAAACAAAACTTTCACTATTTGCTGATAACACGTTACTATATAGAAAATGCTGATGAATCCACCAAAAAACCTACTAGACATAATCAATGAGTTCAGTAAGGTTCCAGAACACAAAATCGATATACGGAAATGTGTTGCGTTCCTATACACTAATAATGAAACAGTAGAAAGAGAAATTAAGGAAGCAGTCCCATTTATAATTGCACCCAAAACAGTAAGATACCCAGTGACAAACTTAACCAAAGAGGTGAAAGACCTCCATTCTGAAAACTATAAAACACTGATGAAAGACATCGAAGATGACACAAATGAAAAGATAGTCTATGCTCATGGATTGGGAAAACAGTGTTAAAATGTCCATACTATCTAAAGCAATCTACAGATTGAATACAATCCCTATCAAAATATCAACAGCATTTTTCACAGAACTAGAACAAGTAAACCTAAATTTGTGTGGAACCACAAAAGACTGAATAGTGAAAGTTATCTTGAAAAAGAAAAACAAGGGGCACCTGGGTGGCTCAGTTGGTTAAGCATCTGATTTTGGCTGAGGTCACGATCTCCAGGTGTGTGAGTGTGAGAACCACGCTGGGCTCTGTGCTGACAGCTTAGAGCCTGGATCCTGCTTCAGATTCTGTGTCTCCCTCTCTCTCTGCTCCTCCTCTGCTCGCACTCTGTCTCTCTCTCTCTCAAAAATAAATAAATATTGGGGCACCTGGGTGGCTCAGTCGGTTAAGCGTCCGACTTTGGCTCAGGTCATGATCTCACGGTTCGTGGGTTCGAGCCCCGCGTCGGGCTCTGTGATGACAGCTAGCTCAGAGCCTGGAGCCTGTTTCAGACTCTGTGTCTCCCTCTCTCTCTGACCCTCCCCTGCTCACGCTGTCTCTCTCTCAGAAATAAATTTTAAAAATGTTTAAAAAAATTTTTAAATAATATTAAAAAAAATAAAAAGACAAAGCAGGAGGCATCACAATTCCAGACTTCAAGTTATCTTACAAAGTCGTAGTGGCCAAAACAGTATGATATTGGCAGAAAAATAGATACACAGATCCAGAGAATAAAATAGAAAGCCCAGAAATATATCC
>NW_024084688.1:0-1546 GCF_003009895.1 Hyaena hyaena | reverse complement strand
TAAACCTGTTGCATTTCTATATACTAATGATGAAGCAGCAGAGAAAAATTAAGAAAACAGTCCTATTTACAAATGCACCAAAAATAATAAAGCCGAGGAATAAACCTAAGCGAGAAAGTGAACGACTCGTACTTGGAAAACTATCAAACATTATGAAAGAAATTGAAGAAGACACATACACAAAAATGGAAAGACATCCCATGCTCATGGACTGGAAGAACAAACACTGTTTAAATGTCTATACTACCCAAAGCAATCCACGCATTTAATGAAGTGCCCATCAAATACCAATAGAAGTTTTCACAGAACTACAACAAACAATTCTAAAATTTATGTCCAACCACAAAAGATGCCAAATAGCCGTCACAATTTAGAAAAATAAAAGCAAAGCAGGAAGTATCACAATTCCAGATTTCAAGTTATAAAGCTGTAGTGATCAAAACAGTATAGTACTGACACAAAAGTAGGCAAAGAGATCAATGGAACAGAATCGAAATCCAAGAAATGAACCCACAATTATGTGGTCAATTAACCTCCAACAAAGAAGAAAATAATACACAATGGGTAAAAGACAGTCTCTTCAGTAAATAATGTTGGGGAAACCGGACAGCAACATGCAAAAGAATGAAACTGGAGGCCTTTCTTATGCCAAACTCACAATGGATTAAGCACCTAAACGTGAGGTCTGAAACCCTAGAAATCCTTCAAGAGAGCACCAGTAGTAATGTCTCTGACATCAGCCATAGCAACATTTTTCTAGACATGTCTCATGAAAACCAAAAATGAACTATTGGGACTACATCAAAATAAAAATCTGTGCAGCAGAGAAAACAATCAAGAAAATTAAGAGGTAGACTACAGAATGGGAGAAGATATTTGCAAATGACATATCTGATAAAGGTCAGTAACCAAAATATATAAAGAAATTATACAGCTCAACCCCACAAATAATCCAATTGAAAAATGGGCAGAAGAAATGAACATTTATCCACAGAAGACATCCAGATGGCCAAGAGACACATGAAAAGATGCACAACCATAACCACCATCATGAAAGGCAGATCAAAACTACTATCAGGTATCATACTACACCTGTCAGAATGCCTAAAATTAAAACCAGAAGAAGAAACGTTAAGTGTTGGGGAAGGTGTGGAGAAAGGGGAACCCACAGACACCGTTGGTGGGAATGCAAACTGCTGCAGCCACTCTGGAGGACTGTATGGAGGTTCGTCAAAGAGTGAAAAATGGAACTACCCTCCAATCCAGTAAGAGCACCACTGGGTATTTACCCAAAGAATATGAAAATACTAATTTGAAGGGATATGTGCACCCCTGTTTCTTTATACCAGCCAAATTATGCAAGCAGCCCAAGTGTTGATTGGAAGATGAATGGATAAAGATGTGTGTGTATATATATATATCCACTATTGTTCTCTTATTTCCATGGAAATACCTCTTATTTAATACCTGATTACTTGAACCATAGGCCTAACTTGGTAACACATCAGCCTCACCACCTACTGACATGAATGTAACCAAACCAGAC